>NW_007726565.1:710384-710925 GCF_000696425.1 Galeopterus variegatus | reverse complement strand
GGCCCCTGGATGGAGGGGTCAGCTTCAGCCGATGACACCCTTGGGCAGAGTCCCACATCCATGTTCATGGGCCCCAGAGGTGGCCCCACCTGGCCAGTGTACCTCACTAGACACAGGGGCCTGAGCGAGGAATGCAGACTGGGCTCCATTCTGCCGACCACCACCCTTCCTGCTGATGCAGGCGTGGTCAGCTTCCCTCGGGACACCAGACATACGACTCATAGACAGGGATGACTGTGGTCCCTGCAGGGTCCCTTGAATCCCCCCCACTCCATTTCAGTCCCAGGACAGCCTCCTCCAGGAAGTCCCCCTGACCACTCAGGTGCTGTGACGCTACCCTGCCCTGCATGATTCCCGACTTTTCTCCCTTTCTTCTAAGTGTTTCTGCCACTGCAAAACAGTGTTCCTGTGTCCCTCCAAAAAGGCCTGTCCACGTCCTGACCCCTGGAACCTGAGGATTTACCTTATTTAGAAAAAGGACCTTTGCAGAGGTAATTTAGTTAAGGATCACAGGATGAGATTATCCAGGATTAGCCACGTG
>NW_007726565.1:707939-709591 GCF_000696425.1 Galeopterus variegatus | reverse complement strand
CCTTTGCAGAGGTAATTTAGTTAAGGATCACAGGATGAGATTATCCAGGATTAGCCACGTGAGCCCTAAATTCAATTACAGGTGTCCTTATAAGAGACGCACAGAGGAGACACAGACAGAGGGGAAGCCATGTGAAGACAGAGGGAGAGACTGGAGGGACGTGGCCATAGCCAGGGACGTCTTCAGCCAGCAGAGGCTGCAGGAGGCAGGAAGGAGCTTCCCTTGGGGCCTCCAGAGGGACACAGACCTGCCACGCCTTGATTTCAGACTCTGCCTCCAGACAGTGAGAAAATAGATTCCTATTGTTTTCGGCCCCTGGTTTGTGTCTTTTGTTACAGCAGCCTCGGGACACTCACAGACCGTGAGGCTTGTGCACAAACCAAACCCAACTGAGCACGAGCCGTGCAGGGTGCTGAGGGGACACAGGAGGAGCAGGGTGTGGGGGTGGGCCGGGGGCTCGGGGGCTGCTTTGGCAGCACGGAGAACTTGCAGGATCAGGGGCGGTGGTCTCCTGCCCCTGCGGGGCTCTCTGCTCACAGTGAAGGATGGGGCTGGGGTCTCTCTCTCCTCCAAGAGGGGCACAGGCTCCCAGGCCCATCCCGGACACTTCTAGGACCGTGAGGGCTGACAATGCCTTGGGTGGGCCAGTTGAGGCTGCTCGGTGTAGAAAAGGAGACGCCCACCACCCGGCACGCCCTCCTGATCCGTCCATGGGGGCCTGGGGCTCACACTCTGCTGGGGAGGGGAGGCCTGGCCGCTCCCAGCTCTTGCCCCTCCCTTCGCCCAGGCCCTGGTCCTGGGGGTCCTGAGCGCCTCCCACTAGGGGCAGCGCCTCCCCTGGCCAGGCCTCCTGCACTCCGTCAAGGCCTCTGGGAGAAAGGAGGCCTCTGAGCCACAGACTGCAGGAGAGAGAGAGATCCCACAGTGGCCCAAAGCCAGGGTCAGCCGAGGTCAGGAGAGGTCAGCTGGCATACAGAAGCTGGGGTCAAGGTCATCGAGTTTTGGTGTGGTTTGTTGGGGCAGCAGGAGACAGGTTCGTGCGTGTGTGTATAAACATGCACACAGATATTTCATATCTTACATGGTGTGGTATGTATTATATATGTTACAAACACAGCCAGTGGCACTGCCAGGTAAAGGAGAGGGCGTGGGGGGCCTCACCGCACAGCCCTCCCTTAGGGAGGTGTGGACCCACCCCACGAGGCTCTGAGGCTTGAGCGCAGCTCAGAAGGAGCCCAGGTAGCCCCAGCCTCTGCTGGCCCAGGAGGCAGGACCCCACCATCAGGCGTGCATTGGAGGATCCAGGGGTCCCCGCACAGGATGCAAAGCTGGACTAGAGACCCTGAGGTCCCTTTGACTCAGAGGTCAAAGTTCAGGCTCTTCTGCCTCATGCTTCTCAGGAAAGCCAGGACGAGGCTGCCCAGGAGGCGGGAGACCCAGGACAGCAGCACCAGCTGTCCCCAGGGCTCTGCCACCAGCGCCCCCACCCCTGCCCACTCCCTACAGGCCCAGCCCAAAGAAGGAGGCGGCGGGCGCTGCTGGCACCTCGCACATGCACATTCACTACCCATCGGAAGCCTCCCCAGTTAGCTCAGCCAGTTCTCTCACCTCCAGGTGACATGAGTTGGCGACGTGTGTCCCTCACTGCAGCA
>NW_007726565.1:705992-707494 GCF_000696425.1 Galeopterus variegatus | reverse complement strand
GGGGGTCAGCCCCGGGAACTCCCAGAGGGGAAGAGCTTAGCAGGAAAACCCGCAGCTCTTCCAACAGCAGGCAGAGGTCAGTGGCGGCCCGAGTCACCCTCCAACTCGTCCTGATAAAGGGCACGGCTCCCAGTGTTCACAGAGCTGTAGATCTGAGCAAAGGGCTTGGGGGAGACCCCAGGAGGCCAGCAGTGAGAATGGAGGGGACCGCGAAGAGGGACTGAGGGAGACACGGGTGAAGATGGAGGGAGACTGGGGTGGGGCAGCACACGCAGATGTGGCAGGGCCTGGCCACAGGCCTGCGCTCCCAGGGAGGGCAGATGATGGGCAGGGTGGGGGAGGGACATCCCCAGGCTTGGGTGTGTTCCAGGGACAGAGCCCAGGTCCATAGGTCACTGTCACCTCCCCACAACCCCTGCGTCAGGTGAGGAACCAGAGCCCGCAGGCCCACAGCTGGTGAGAGCCCATCCCAGGCTGAACCTCTCTCACGTGGGGGGGACCTCCCCAGGCCCCGCGCTGTCACCCCGTGGGCCGGAGCGCCGCGCCCAGTGCTGTTGTAAACCGAAGTTTGAAGGAGACGCGCCGCCCCTTCCTTTCCTTTCCACTCTGTCTTTTAAATCTTTTCGAGCACATGTTGCTTTTATAGGAAAGTCTCCTGATAGAACAAAGTGTCCCCGTTCTCCCTGGAATCCTGCCGCGGCTCCAGGTGGTCGGGCCAGCCCAGGTGGCCTCGGGGGTGCAGAGGCCTCTGCACACGGATATGTTGATTTACCGGGAGGGTCCCCGCTGATGCACGGAGGTGCTGGGAGCCGGGCCACGCTTCTCCCAACCGGGGGTCAGCTCTGAGACGAAACCGAGGGGCTCTGGACGTGGTCACCCGGGCGGCGGGTCCAGCAGAAGGCCCAGGGCACCAACGAGCCTCCTGCAGAATTGGGGGAGAGAGGGGAGTGCGTACCCCCGTCTCCTGGGCTGCTGCTGTGACCTCCCACGCCCACCACCCGCCTGGGACCCCGCCTGCGACTGTCGCCGGCCCTGGTCACCCTCCCGGCGCCTCGCTGCGGGGCGTCCCTCCTCCCTGTCCGGTCCCAAAGCAGCGGTGCAGGCTCCGGAGCGGGGCCGCAGCCTGGGTCACAGCTCAGCGTCTTTCGTCACCGAAGAGCCATCAGCCTGCCGGTGGGTTTTAAAGAAAATGAGGACGAACACATGGCGTTTCGTATCCTGCCTTTTTTAAATAGCAATGAACTATTTTTAATTTAATATCGTGTTCCGATGGTCAATGCAGAGCTGCTCATTTCCAAAAAGGAGGCACGTAGGGGAGCGCACGGAAGGTCACCACCCGCTCGCCACCCCCGCCAGAGCCTGGCCGTCCCGGGTGCCCCCCAGGCGCCGCCGCGTCCCCTGCCGAGTGCCGCGGGTGTCCCTGCAGAAGCCTCCGACAGCCCCGCCGGGTGCGAGCACAGGCACCGCAGGCCCCGCCCCGCCCCGCCCCGAGCTGCGACAGG
>NW_007726565.1:703671-705160 GCF_000696425.1 Galeopterus variegatus | reverse complement strand
ACCCCTCCCCGCCCCCAGCCGGGTCCCAGACGCGCCCTGTGCGCAAACCGGGCAGGGCCGCGCCCGACACGCCTTCCAGGGCCCCTTCCCCCCCCCAGGCCTGGGGGCAGGCCCCACGCTGACCCCCACGTGCAGGAAGAGCAGGTCACGGGATCTGCCGTCAGGTGACCCGGAGAACCTGCTGCCCCCCAGGTCAAACCGGGCTGGGACAAACGGGGAGCAGGAGGCTGCAGAGGGAAAGCGGGTCCCCTGCACAGTCCACCCGGCTTTTCTCCCTTCAATATACGTTTAGATCCGCTACTTGATATCAATCTAAGGTATGTGTGTCCTTTAAGATATATTTTGTCCGTTTTGAACAAAATTTGCTTTTGTTAGTGAAAATCACTATGTATGCATTGCAGTTAAGAAAATCCTCTGAAATGGACCGGTTTTACGATGTTCTCAGGAAACCCGGATTTAGATGGCAAATGGCCCAAACCGCACCTGTAGCAGACGACATTCCTCGGGTCACAGGAGAGGGCAGGGGGGCGCCTCTCCTGTCCACGGCGCCTACAGCCCCCAGCACACAGTAGGCGGTTAATAGGTGCTGCGGGACGCACGTGGGCAGGAGCGCACCCGGAGGGCCCATCCGCGCCCGCCCTGGGCTGTCGGAAGCCACCGCACCGCTCCTGCCTGGTCACCTCACAGGTGGGCGTGCACGTCGCACTGAGCCCGGTGAGGACCCCCTGCTCCCCCAGAAAGGGGGGACCCCCCCGCACACACGGGGGTTGGTCACTTAGTTGCTCACTGAACGAATGTGACGCGAGAGCCCCGCCCCCAGCCTGCAGGGCCTGGATTCGGGCTGTGACTGGCCGGCCGCTGGGGGACAGGCGGGCTGGCCCGAGGTGCAGAGGCCGCCCTATGTCCACCCGCCTCAGACCTGCGCCCTCCCGACCCGCCAGGGACACCCCTGCTGCCCCGTCCAGTGGGAGCCGTGGCCGGGGCCTTGCTGGGGGCTCGTTCCTGCCGTCCCCGCCACGCGGCCTGCCCCGACTGGGGGACAGACACAGCCCCAGCCACCTGAGGCTTCAGGACCTGGAGCAAGAGCACAAATCCCGTGAAGAATGTGTCTCTGCGCCCACCTGGGAGGCTCCCGTGGGCGCCCTGGGGACCCCGCACTCCTCAGAGTTCTGCCCTCAGCTCCTGTCCCGCCGGCCCCGGCAGGGACCCCCTGAAATCCGACGGGGTGCAGAGCGCCTTCAGGGCTCCTCCAGACCGTTCCGCGGACATGGGTTGATGCAGGAAATAACAGCACGTTTGAGGACGGAATTCGAGTTTTCACAGACAAGGGGAACTGCAGGATCGTCACCTCCCTGTGACTACTGAACAATTGCTGTGGAACTGAAATAAAATCACTGTCCACAAAGTGGGACACGGACCACCAATTTAGGTTTTAATTTATTTTGGAGTCAGAAGCACTGAAAAAAAATTCCTTCAAAGCGTTTTCTTG
>NW_007726565.1:701703-702929 GCF_000696425.1 Galeopterus variegatus | reverse complement strand
GGTTTTAATTTATTTTGGAGTCAGAAGCACTGAAAAAAAATTCCTTCAAAGCGTTTTCTTGGGGACAGGCAGAGCTATTAAGGTAGTAGAGCCGCGGGGCCTGGCACCTCCAGACTCAACTGCTGAGGCTGCACCTGGTGATGGATCAGGTGACAGGTGTGAACTTGAGAAGCAAAATTTCACCACGTCCTTGGATATTAAGACCCGCAAATTAAGTGCAGATCTGGAAAGAGCCGAGAGCAGGGTCATCATAGGCTTTTATGTGTGCATTTTGGCGTTTAGCGTGACAGGCACCTTTTGCTTCTCAGGAGGTAATGTCGCTGACCAGGCTCACACCCCAGAACGTCTCCAGAATGTCCCCAGAACCCAGGAGGTGCAGGCCTGGAGCTCTGCAAGGCACACACGAGGGCTGCCCAGACTCTGGAGCGAGATTAGAACCAGCCAACTGCCTGGATTCTGGACAGCAGACAGCAGGATATTCAGGAAGACAGGTGTTGGGTGGCGGTGGGGGTCGGGGTAGGAGGACACTAAACACGAAGGGCCCAGATGCTCGAAAGAGCAGCAGCTGACAACTCGGGTGGCCTCCTGGCCACTTTGGTTCAAGGCCTGACCACCATGTTCCAGCCCAGCTCACTGGAGTCATAACATGTGGGCACCTGGTTCACCAGGTGCAAATCCCTCAGAGAACCAAACAGCTGAGACTGGGAACCAGATCCAACAGTCTCAGGAAACCACCCAAAACCACCCAGCATTTTATAATTGAGTTGTTTTCTCACTGTTCAGTTTTGAGAGTTTTTATATATTCTGGATAAGTCTTTTATAGACATTATTTGCAAATATTTTCTCCAAGTTTCTGGCTTCTCTTTGCATTGTCTTTACAGAGCAAAATCCTCAATTTTTATAAAGTCCAAATTATCTTTTCTTTTCTTTTTTGGATCATGCTTTTGGTGTCAAATCTAAGAAATCTTTGCCTAACCTAAAGTCACCAGGATTTTCTCCAAAGTTTTCTTCTAGAGGTTTTATAGTTTTAGGTTTTACATTTAGGTCTACGATCCATTCTGAGTTAGTTTTTGTAAGTGGTAAAAGTGTAAATTGAGGCTCACATTTTCATATATGAATATTCAATTGCTCCAGCACCATTTCATAACAAGACTATCCTTTGCTATAGAATTGTCTTTGCACCTTTGTAAACCATCAATTGATTATAAAAGTACAGATGGGGGGGG
>NW_007726565.1:699828-700774 GCF_000696425.1 Galeopterus variegatus | reverse complement strand
AAAAAAAAAGCCTGCTGGTATTGAGATGAGGTTGCATTAATCTATTAAGTAAATTTAATGAGAATTGACATTTTAACAATGTTGAGTCTTTCAACCATGAATGCAGTACATTTCTCCATTTATTTAGTTATTTTCTCATTTCTCTCAGCAATGTTTGTTATTTAAAGTTTAAGGAACTTACATATCTTTGGTCATATTTATCCCAAAGTATTTTATATTTCGGATGCTATTGTAAACAATGTAAACAATATTTCTTTTTTAACTTCAATTTCTGATTGAATTGCTAACACATATAAATATAGCTGGGTTTTATATATTGTGCTTGTATCATACCACCTGGCTAAACTCGCATATTATTTGCAATAGCTTTTTTATGGATTCTGTGGGATTTTCTGCACAAATGACCATATTATTGGTGAATAAAGACAGTTTTACTTCTTCCTTTCCAAGCTGGTGCCTTTTAGTTATTTTTCTTGTCTTAATACACAGAGTAGAATGTCCTGAATAGAAGTGAACTACGTGTTCTCTCTTCTTCCTGCTCTTAGAGAGGAAGGGAGGTAGATGCCTCTAATCATTTAATCAATGTTCCTATCTATTCCTAGTTTTCTGCGAATTTTTAAAAAGAATGGATGTCAAATTCTGTCAAATGCATTTTTTTCATCTATTCAGATGATCATATGCTTTTCTCCTTTATTCTATTAATATGGTATACTATATTCATTGTTTTTCAGATGTTAAACTGACATTGTAATCATGGGATAAACCTCATTTGGCCATTCTTTTTTACATATTATTAAATTTGATTTGCTAAGAATTTTTGCATCTAAAAGTGTACCTCACAAAGATCATGGAAAAATAGAATTAAAAAATAAAATGTATCTTTCCATGAATTTTTTGAAGTACCCTTGTGTATTCATGTAGGATGCTGGTCTGTAATTTTTTTTTT
>NW_007726565.1:697531-698269 GCF_000696425.1 Galeopterus variegatus | reverse complement strand
GAATACTGAAATCTCTGACTATAATTATGGATTTCTTCATTTGTCCTTGCTGTTCTTTCAGTTATTGCTTCATGTAAGCACAGTTGTTAAGATGAATTGACTCCTTTATCTTCATGAAATGAACTTCCTTATCCTTGAGAATATTCTTGATTGGAAGTCTACTTTTCTGATACTAATACAGTCACTTCAGTTTTATTTTGATTAGTGTTAAGATATATNAATGTTTGGTGGAATTCACCAAGGAAGCCATCTGGACTTGGAGTTTTCTTTGTAGGCAAGTTTCTAACTATAAATTCAATTTCCTTAATAGATTTAGGCTCTTTGGGTTATCCATTTCTTCTTGAGTGAGGTCTGGTAATTTTTTTTTAAAGAAACATATGTTTTATCTAAACATTTTAATTTATTAGAATAAAGTTGTTAGTGATGTTCCTTTATTGTCCTTTTTATGTCTGTGGTGAAGTCCCCTCTCTTTTTTTCCTGATATGTCTGGATAGAAATTTATCAACGTGGTTAATCTCAAAGAACCAGATTTTGGTTTCATTGATTTTCTCAACTGTTTTTCTGTTTCCTATTTCTCTTACTTCTGCTCTTATCTTTCCTGTTTTATATATCATGCTTGCTTGCTTTGAGTTCAATTTGCTTGTCTTTTTCTATCTTCTTAAGATGCAAGCTGAGGTCACTGATTTGAGACCTTTCTGCTTTTATAGCATAGGCATTTGATGATATAAATTTCCCTCT
>NW_007726565.1:694479-695949 GCF_000696425.1 Galeopterus variegatus | reverse complement strand
AAATGCTGCTCCACTGTCTTCTGACTTGCATTGTTTCTGAGGACAAGTCAGCTGTCATTTTTATCTCTGTTCCTCTGTCTGCTTTTAAGACTCTCTCTTTAGCACTAGTTTTAAGTAATTTGTGTATGATATACCTTGAGTAATTTTCTTCATGCACTTGGGGTTTATTAAACTTCTTATTATAGATTTCATCAAATTTGGGGTATTTGGGTATTATTTCTTTTAAAACTGAAAATATCATGTGCTGGCAAGGAAGTGAAGCTACTATGAGTCTGTCATTGCCAATGGGAATGCAAAATGAAAATGCCACTTGGGAAAACAAATTGGCAGTTTCTCATGAAGTTAAATATGCACTTCCCATATCACCCATCAATCCCACTTCTGGGTGTTGATCCAAGAAAAATTGAAAATGTTTGTTCTATATAATATATGTACATGAATATGGCAGCTTTATTCATAATAGCCAAATACTAGAAACAACCCAAAACTAGTGAATGGATAAACAGATTATGGCATACACTAAAAATGGAATACCACTCAGCAATGAAAGAGAATGAACTTCAGGTGCCCACAGCAAGATGGATGAATCTCAAATGTATCGTGGTAAGTGAAAGAAACCAGACTCAAAAGACAACATATTATATGATTCCCTTTATATCACATTCTGGGAAAGGCAAAACTACAAGAACAAATATAAGGTCAGTGATTACCAGGGGCTGGAGTTGGGTAAGGGGTTAACTGAAAAGGGACATAAGGAACTATTTGGGGGTGGTGTAAATGTTCTATATCTTGACTGTGGTGGTGAATACATTTCTCAAAGCCTGTTGAGCTGTGCAATTAAAAGAGGTGAATTTTGCTATAAGTTTTACCTCAATAAACCTGACTTTAAAAGGAGCCTTCGATTTCCAGTTTCTGGTTTGAAATGTAAGGAGCTTGGAAGATGTCACTTCATCCTAACAATAAGTAAAAAGCTAGATGAACTAAAAATTCAACAACTCCTTTTAGATCCATAAGAGAAGTAAGGTCACAGTACAAATTGCTGACCCCAAAATTAGAGAGACCAAGAGATAAATACAGAAAGTCACAATTTACTTGAGCAAAGACCCATGAGCAGAAACCTCCACAGGCANGATTAATATAGTATTTTTTTAATATTCCATTTTATCTCTTGTTGGCTTATTGGCTATAACTCTTTATTTTACTAGTTTAGTGGTTGCTTTATCATAATATCCAGATCTAAGTAATAATACAGTCTGGCTCTGAGTAATATTACACTATTTCACACATAATATAAAACTTTACCACAGTCCCTCTCCCTCAACTCAAACCTTGTGCTATTGTTATTATACATTTTAATCCTCATGTATCATAAACTCCATACTACATTTTTATTACTCTATTTAACAATTACTTTAAAGATATTTTTAAATAACAAAAAATATTTTATACTTTTTCTATGTTTGTGATATT
>NW_007726565.1:691648-692684 GCF_000696425.1 Galeopterus variegatus | reverse complement strand
ACCAGAAAGAGGTAAGCTCGTGCAAACCAACACCCCAGTGACACAATTCACAGGGGGAATTTCACCCTATGTGCAGTGAGCATGACTGCTTTCACCCAGAGAGATTTATGCACACAAAAACCTGGAGAATACAGAAACCCAGGATAGCCAAATAGTGTACAGAAGAAAATTCCTAGCCACCACCAACCTAGCCTCCAAACAAGGGAAGCTAAACCCAGGAGAAGCCTTGGCCTATGGGAACAAGGAGAGAGAAACCTTTTACCCAAGTCACCCATTCAAGCGGAGGAGATCCAGTATACCCCAGTGCACCCATCGGGGTCACGGGACACTAGCTAGTGAGCCAACAAGTCTGCCCAGGCTCACTCACCAAACCAAAGAGTGACACGGGACACAGGCACTTTGCCCAAGATCTTGAGAGCTGGCCCACATCCTCAATGTCCCAACTAACCTCAAGGAGAAATCACTAAGTACGCCACAGAGGCATTCACACACAGCTCCAACACTGAATATATCAGAAGTACCCACACCGAGAATATGCCGCTGAGTCTACCCAGAATCAATACTAATATACCCTCCTCAATGGTCAACATAAAACACATCCACAGGAGGAAATCTCTCCGCTCAAAGTCCACTTCAGAGTAATAGAGGAAGCAGCTGCTCAACTGGATGACTAGAAATCAATGTAGAGAGACTAGAAATATGAAAAAACAAGGAAATACGACACCACCAAAGGAATACAGTAATTCTCAAGTACCAGACCCCATAGAGCAGGAAACCTTTGAAATGACTGAAAAGGAATTTTGAGTAACGACATTAAACAAACTCTGAGATACAGAAAGAAAGACTCAGACAACACAGAATGAAACAAGAAAAACAATCCAGGACTTGAAGGATGAAATTTACAAAGATATAAATTCCACAAAAAAGAATGTAACAGAACTCCTGGAACTGAAAGACTCATTCAGAGAAATAAAAACTACAATTGAGGGGCCGGCCCGGTGGCGCACTGGATAGTGCGCCGCTTGGGAAGCGCGGC
>NW_007726565.1:688875-690388 GCF_000696425.1 Galeopterus variegatus | reverse complement strand
AGAAACTCTACAGGCCAGAAGAGATTGGGGTGATATATGCAAAAGAAGAAAACTGCCAACCAAGAGAACTTTACCCAGCAAGACCGTCTTTCAGAAATGAAGGGGAAATAGTGTGTTTGCCAGACAAACAAAAGCTGTAGGAGCTCACCATCACACGACCAGCTCTACAGGGAATCCTCCAGGGAATCCTGCACCTGGAACCCAGAAAACAATAATCACCACCATTATTTCAAAACAGAAAGCACTAGGCTCCGATGGGCTCACTGGTGAATCTTACCAAACATTTAAAGGTGAAATTATACTAATTCTTTACAATCTGCTCCAGAAAAATGGAAGCCGAGAAAACATCTTCTAATTTATTCAATGAGGCCAGCATTTTCCAAATACCAAAACAAGACAAAGACATTACAAGAAACTACAGATCAATATCTCTCGTGAACATAAATGCAAAAATCCCCAACAAAATATTTGCAAATAGAACCCAACAATGAATAAAAAGAATTATACACCATGACAAAGTGGGATTTATCTCAGGTATGCAAGGTTAGTTCAGCATCTGGAAATCAATTAATGATTAATGTAAGCCATCACATCAAAAGGCTAAAGAAGAAAAATAACATGATTATATCAACAGATGCAGAAAAAGCATTTGACAAAATATAGCACCCATTCATAATAAAAATTCTCAGTAAACTAGGAACAGAGGGGAACTTCCTCCACTTGATAAAGGATATCTACAGAAAACCTATAGCTAACATCATGCTTAATGGTGAGAAACTGGAAGCTTTCTCACTAAGAGCAGGAATAAGGTAAGGATGTCTAATCTCTCCACTCCTTTTTAACATTGTCCTGAAAATCCTAAATAACATGATAAGACAAGAACAGGAAATAAAAAGTATACTGCTAGGGAAGGAAGAAATTAAACTGTCTTTATTTGCAGATAACATGATTCTCTATCTATAAAATCCCAAAAAATTGACAAAAAAACTGGAACTAGTAAGCAACTACAGCAAGGCTGTAGTTTACAAGGCTAACATACAGAAGTCCATTGTTTTCCTATATACCAGCAGCAAACAAGTGGAATTTGAAATTAAAGACCTTAGCACCCCAAAAATGAAAGGCTTAGTTATAAATCTAATAAAATACATATAAGAGCTGCATAAGGAAAACTAAAAATCTGATGAAAGAAATCAAAGAAGAAGAATAAATGGAGAGGTATTCCATGTTCATGGATAGTAAGATTCACTATTGTCGAGATGTCCATTTTTCCTAACTTGATCTGAAGATTCAGTGCAACCCCAATCAAAACTCAGCAAGTTATCATGCAGATATCAACAAACAAATTCTCAAGTTTACATGGAGAGGAAAAAGACTCAGAATAGCGAACACAATATCAAAGGAGAAGAACAAAGAGGGAGGACTGACTTCGCCTGACCTCAAGACTGTGTGAGTGGGAAAAACGCACACCACGGTGTTGCTCCAACAATCAACAGAGAAGACCAGCTCCAACATT
>NW_007726565.1:687476-687860 GCF_000696425.1 Galeopterus variegatus | reverse complement strand
AACCACCACATGTTCAGCTATCCCGAAGCTCCCCAGACCCTGTGCTCTTGGCTTTTTATGGAAGCTTCCTTACATAGGCATGATTGAAACATAGAGAACCATGTAGGAATATGATTGGACAGAAAGGGTCTGATCTAACACTAACAGACTAGGTGGGGAACCCAGCAGGCTCTGTCTGCTCAGATTCTTCTTGGCCTTTCTGTGCGGCATTCCTTCCTCCCAGACATGGGGCAGGACCCCTCCTGAAATGGGGGCCTTATGACCTACAGTCAGCTAAGGTTGGTCAGAGAATTTCCTGTCTCAGAGAGAAAAAGGAGCAGGTGAAAGGTGGGCAGGAGAAGGTCAGAGAGTAGCATGAGCCGGGAACCGTGGACAAAAACATAC
>NW_007726565.1:684491-685570 GCF_000696425.1 Galeopterus variegatus | reverse complement strand
CAACACTACAGAGACCATAAAGTGATCAGTGGTTTTAGGGGTCAGAGGGAAGGGAGGATATTTAGGGCAGTGAAGCCACTCTGCGTGTTACTCTAATGTTGTGTACATGTCATTACGCATCTGTCCAAACCCACAGAATGCACAGCCTCAGGCGTGCACCCCGAGGTACACTATCGACTTTGGGTGATAATGGTGTGTCAGTGTAGGTACATCAGCTGTAACAAGTGGGCCGCTGTGCTGGGGGACGGTGATGAAGGCAGAGGCTGTGGACATGTGGGGCGTGGGGCATATGGAAATCTCTGTACCTTTCTCTCCATTTTCCTTTGAACCTACATGTCTCTAAAAAATAATGTCAAATGAATATGTAAGGGGGCCCNAACAACTCTTAAAACTTAACAATAAGAAAACAGAAAACCCCCAAAATGGGCAAAAGACCTTCACAGACACCTCATCAAAGAAGATATACAGATGGAAAATAAAGATGTGACAAGAAAGCCCAGCTTGGATGTCATCAGGAAGATGCAAATTAAAACAACAATGAGATACCACTATTAGAATGGCCAAAATCCAGAACACTGACAACACCAAGTGCTGGCGAGGACGTGGCGCCAGAGGAGCTCACTCACCGCTGGTGGGACACGACACGCACAGCCACCCTGGAGGACAGCGTGGCAGCTTCTCACAAAACNACGTGATAGAATAGAGAGCCCAGAAATAAATCCAATCAACCGACCTTTGACAGAAGAGCAAAGGCAATTCAGTGGAGCAAAGATTGTCTTTCCAAGAAACGGTGCTGGAAGAGCTGGGCATCCACAGGCAGAAAACAAATCCTGGCACAGACCTCACACCACTCACAAAATTAACTCAAAGTGGATCATACTCGAAATGTAAAATACAAAACTATAAAACTCCTAAAAAAAATAACATAGAAGAAAATCTAATAGACCTTGGGTATGGTGGTAACTTTTCAGATACAACACCAAAGGAATGACCCATGAAAGAAATAATTGAACTTCATTAAATTGTTTTTAAATTCTGCTCTACAAAAGGCACTATCAAGAGAATGAAAAAAAAAAAAA
>NW_007726565.1:680297-682347 GCF_000696425.1 Galeopterus variegatus | reverse complement strand
TTTTTTTTTTTTCACTGTAAACTTCCCTGCAATGACCAAAAATCCTCAGGCTCCGTCTCCCAAATAAAATTCCCTTGGCCCAGTTTCTTTTTTGTCACTAGAGCTGTTTGATTACGATTTCAAATGACTTCCTGGCACACGAACTGCTCGAGGCTGGAGCTGTGTCTCAGTCCTCCGCATCACATCCCTCCATCCTCACAGGCATTTGAGGGATGTTTGAAAAGGGAAGGAAGGAAGAAAGCAGGGCTGGCGGGAGGCAGGGAGGAAGCAAGGAAGGAACGGCTGCCTGCGTGGGCTCCTGTGCTGGTCCTCTGTGTGCGAGAATTACCGTCCCATCCCCAAGCACCCGAGAGGAGGGATGGCCCCTAGAACTCAGCCTAGAGCATCTACTCAACNGAGGGATGGACGGGTGGATGGACGGATGGACGGATGGAGGGATGGACGGGTGGATGGACGGGTGGAGGGATGGACGGGTGGATGGGTGGATGGACGGATGGAGGGATGGACGGGTGGATGGGTGGATAGGTGGATTGATGGACAGGTGGATGGGTGGATGGACGGACGGGTGGATGGGTGGATGGACGGACGGAGGGATGGATGGGTGACACACCTGTCCTCACCAGAAGCATTACCAGTGCTCACCCAGCAGGTGAGTCACAAACACTCCTAGGTAAGCGCTCACTCTCTCTGAGCACTCACTGCCTAGGTCCACGTCCAGCCGCTGAGATATGGCCCACACCTGCCCATCCATCACGCACAGGTGCCAGCAGAGGAGACGGCCACTCCTGAACCCGCCCCTGCTGAGCTGGGCCGCCCTCTTGGCGGATCGGGCTGTGGCCTGTCGTGCTGGGCCTTACCTCAGTCCTCGTCTTGTTTCACCCTTCCTTCAGCTCACGTCGCTGCATGCAGTCCTGTCAGATCCGAAGAGGGTGGCCCTGTCCCCAAGGATCTCACAGCCTAGAGGAGCAACAGACACACAGATGGGCACGTCACATGCCCGGGGAGCCTGGTGCCAACCCCGAGTGAGGGTGGAGACCAGAAGGCTGCCTGGAGGAGGCGCCCCTGAACTGAGTGTGGTGCTCACTGGAGGACTTCCGTGGCTGTCCAAGCGGACGAAGTTCCCCTCTGCTCCTAGTCTGCTGAGAATTTTCATCACGAATGGGCGCCGTGTCTTGTCTACTGCTTTTCCTGCATCTGTTGATGTGGTCGTGTCACTTTTCTCCTTTCGCCTGTCGCTGCGATGGATCACTTTGATTTTCGGGTGATAAATCAGCCTTACACACNGCCCCTAGAACTCAGCCTAGAGCATCTACTCAACAGATGGAGGGATGGACGGGTGGATGGACGGATGGACGGATGGAGAGATGGACAGGTGGATGGAGGGATGGAGGGATGGACGGGTGGATGGGTGGATGGGTGGATGGACGGATGGAGGGATGGACGGGTGGATGGGTGGATGGGTGGATGGACGGATGGAGGGATGGACGGGTGGATGGGTGGATAGGTGGATTGATGGACAGGTGGATGGCTGGGTGGATGGGTGGATGGACGGACAGAGGGATGGATGGGTGACACACCTGTCCTCACCAGAAGCATTACCGGTGCTCACCCAGCAGGTGAGTCACAAACACTCCTAGGTAAGCGCTCACTCTCTCTGAGCACTCACTGCCTAGGTCCACGTCCAGCCGCTGAGATATGGCCCACACCTGCCCATCCATCACGCGCAGGTGCCAGCGGAGGAGACGGCCACTCCTGAACCCGCCCCTGCTGAGCCGGGCTGCCCTCTTGGCGGATCGGGCTGTGGCCTGTCGTGCTGGGCCTTACCTCAGTCCTCGTCTTGTTTCACCCTTCCTTCAGCTCACGTCGCTGCATGCAGTCCTCTGTCAGATCCGAAGAGGGTGGCCCTGTCCCCAAGGATCTCACAGCTAGAGGAGCAACAGACACACAGATGGGCATGTCACATGCCCGGGGAGCCTGGTGCCAACCCCGAGTGAGGGTGGAGACCAGAAGGCTGCCTGGAGGAGGCGCCCCTGAACTGAGTGTGGTGCTC
>NW_007726565.1:677637-678875 GCF_000696425.1 Galeopterus variegatus | reverse complement strand
GCCACCGGGCCGGCCCCTAAAATTGTTTATTTCTTCTTGTGTGAGTTTTGGCAGATTGTCCTTCAAGGGATTGGTCCACTTCATCTAAGTCATCAAATTTGTGAGCATGGAGTTATTAATCATATTCCTTTATTGTCTTTTTAATGTCCATGGGATCTGTACTGATGGTCCCTCTTTTATTTCAGATATTAATAATTCGTGTATTCTTTTTCTTAATTAGCCTTGCTAGAGTTTTATCTACTTTATTGATCCTTTCAAAGAACTTTTTCAATTTTATTGATTTCTGTTCTGACTTTTACTTCCTTTTCTTCTACTTAGTTTAGACTTAATTTGATCTTCTTTTCTAGCGTCCCAACGTGAGAGGTGATTGATTTTAGATCTGTATTCTTTTCTAATATATGCATTAAGGCTAAAGATTTTCCTCTGAGCACTACTTCTGCACATTCCACCAATTTTGACAAGTGGTATTTTATTTTTCTTCAGTTCAAAATATTTTTTAATTTCTCTTGAGACTTCTTTGACCCATGTGTTATTTATTTTCCAAATATNGGATTTTTTTTAACTTGTTTTGGTGTGTTTTATGGGCTGGAGTGTGGTCTGTGTGGTGAATATTTCACGTGTGCTTGAGGAGAATGTGTGTTCTCTGGTTGTTGGATGACGTTGTCTATAGACGCCAGTTAGGATCCAGTTGACTGACGTGCTGCTCAGTTCAAATATCTTTACGACTTTCCCCCAGCTGGATCCACCAATTACTGACAGAGGGGGGCTGACGTTTCTAATCAAGACAGTGGATTTGTCCATTTCTCCTTGAACTTCTATCAGTTTTTGCCTCACGTATCAGTTTTTGGTGCTCTGCTAGTAGGCATGCGTGCGTGCACTTTCCGCAGGGTCGGGGTTGGCAAGCAGGGGGGTGCCTTCCAGGGAGAAGCAGCAAAGGCCCAGAAAGTGTGGGTGGGAGGGTGGGTGGGTGGGGAGAAGGGGCTGGGCAGAGAAAGGAGCTGAGGTTCGGGCTGGTTTGGCAAACCCGACAAGGGTGCCTTGGCCTTTCCCACTGCTGGAAGCACAGGGAGCCTGCACTGTGGTGCTCAGACCTCTGAGCCACACGCTCGCCTGACGGGCCCCACCTCCTGGTGCTTGTGCCCTGGTGGTCCCCTCCCCTTGAGCGTCAACAACACCGTTTCTTGCTTCTAACCAGGAGAACTTGATCCATCTCAGGTGATTCCATTACCTGAGACTGA
>NW_007726565.1:673124-676252 GCF_000696425.1 Galeopterus variegatus | reverse complement strand
CAACCGCAGCCCATGAGACCCGAGCAAAGGACCCAGTGAACTGTGCCCAGACCTCTGGTCCACAGACACTGCGACAGAATAAATGTCTTGAGCTGCTATGTGTGTGGCAAGGTTGTTACAACAACAGACCCACACAACAGGCAGCAGGTCTCGGAGCCCAGGGAGTTCTACCTCCGTGGACTTTGGGGCTGTATCAGTCCGTTTGTGTTGCTATAACAGAAATACCTCAGACTGGGTAACTTATAAAGGAAAGAAGTTTATTTGGCTCACGATTCTGGGACAGCTGCATCTGGCACAGGCCTCAGGCTGCTTCTATTCATGGCAGAAAGTGGCAGGGAGCCAGCAGGTACAAGCAGATGACATGGCAAGAGGAAGCAAGAGAGAGAGAGGACGTGCCAGGGTCTTTTAAACAACTAGCTCTCGCGGGAACTAATAGAGCAAGAACTCACTCATTAATCTCCCCTCTCCCCAGGGAGAGCATTAATCCATTCATGAGGGATCCGCCCCCATGACTCAGTTTCCAACACTGCCACATTGGAGATCAGACTTCCACATGAGTTTTTGGGGAACAACACATACGAACTCCATCAGGGGCCTTTCAGCGAGTCCACAGGATGACACTGCTGAAGGTCATGGGCAGCTGCCTGGGGAGCAGATCAGCAGACACTCCACAACCCCAGCACCAAGAGGCACACCAAACTGGGGCCACATTGTTTCTGAGACCCCTCGTGGAAAGGAAGGAGGGATGAAAAGTGGGTCAGGACTACCCCTGTGAGCACGGCGATGGCACAGGTGGGCTGCAGGGTGGTTGGGTCCCCCCAGGCTGCAGTCCACGGCTCCCTCAGCCCAGCCCGCCCCCGGTAGGCCCCACCTCCTGGCTCCCAGTCAGCATAAACGTGGCAGGAAGCACCATCAATAATGTGATTTAATTAAGAGATAATGACAGCTGGGGTGACAGGCGCCGACTGCCTTGCCAAACCTGCAATAGCTCAAAGCTCAGGACATTAATGCATCATACTGTGCATTGTTTTGTGAAAATTACCATATTTTTCAAATGCCTTCAAACTTTTATTTTCCTTTCCACAGTCCCGGAGTTTTCTCCAGCCGCACCGCTGATTGGTTCCAGCTAAATCTGCCTTTTCTCATTTGAAAAAAAGATCATGCATTTTATTTTCAATTAACTTACAGGAATGTATCAGGAGAACATTGAACTGAACCTCATCGTTTACAATCCCAATTTCTCAAAACTGCCAGGGGTGGGGGCAGGGTGGTCAGTGTGGACCCGGCCTCCTGCCTGCTGGGGTGTATCCCGAGGCTCTCTGCCCCCAGAAGCTCAGGAGCGTCGGGGAGGCCTCCATCACCACTGCAGCCCGGGGGACAGGTGCCTGCACGCCCACAGTCCCCTCCACTCGTTGCTCTGGGGCACGGTGGATCTGACCAGTTAGGACCCGGGCTCTGGCCTCCCACACCAGGGACAGGCTCCACAGCCTGCGTGGTGCCCACTGGGCAGGGTTCAGGCCTGGGCGCGCCTCCTGGCCCCCAGCAGTGCTGGGAGTGTTCTGAGGGGGCCTTGAGTCCTGGGGTCCTGCGTCCCTGCTGCGTTGTTGTACACGTGGCCTGTCCTCGTGTTTCTCTGGACGAGACTTTCCGCGGACCCCGAGCTTCCCACCCTGCCCTGCGCTCGGGTTCAAGGTGCCCACTCCTGGGAGAAGAGCAGCTTGTTCACTCACTGAAAGAAAAACAACCTTCCTAGCAGCTCTTCCTTGTCGTGAATCAGTGCTGTCCCGGCCGTGGCTGTGCAGTGGGCCTGGTGGCAGAGGTGCGGTGCGTGAAGGCGTCTCCTGAGTACTCCTCAAAGGCCAGGGGAAGCTCTGCGGGGACAGTGAGGGGCAGGACCCTGGTTTCTGTGCGGGTGACAGGGACCTTGCCCTCCTAGCTAACAGCATCTGTGACCCGCAACAGCGTTTCCTCCAACACCTCACTCTGAGGATTCAAAGTGTTGTTTGGGAAGTAACCCGGCACGGTCTGTCTTGGATGGTGCATGGGGGGACAGGGAAAATGCTGTCATTGATGATGACAGTCCCACCCCACATGTCACTGGTCATGCCTGCATGTGACATGTGCTTAGGATCTGTCTCCCCCAACCCTGCGGCCAGAGGGCAGGACCCCGTCTGCTCTCGCCAGCTCCCTACAGCTTGGTGCCACTTGTCACTGGACAAGAATAATGAAGGACACACTCTTCCCTCAATTAGGGCCTGGAAACCCGAGGGCGGGGGAGGCCCCAAGCCCCCAGCAGGGCCTGCAGGGGCCCCATCCCATCTGGAAGGGCAGTGCTGGGCCAAGAACCTCCCAGGCCCCTGTCTTCTGAACGAGCCGTTGGGGACCAAGTGTGGGACTCACAGGCCCCACCTTTGTGGAGGGGAGGCCCGGCAGAGCCCACCCTCTGCCTTGCAGCCTGCGGCGGCCACTGTCCAGCAGGCCAACCTCACGCCTCCGAGCTCTTCCTGATGGCTGACCTTGTCATCCGCGAGCTCAGGGAGTTAACTCCGCAGGCCTGCCTCAGTGGACACCGGCCGGCCTCCTGGGGATCGGGGGAGTCCTGAGCATGTGCCACACATGGTACCGTGTGCCAAGGGCCTGGTCAGGGCGTGGCCCCAGGATTCTCTGTGCAGGGCAGCGTCTTCCTCCCTGCAGACCCTCCCGCTTGCCCAGCTCCCCCACTTCTCCTTTGCAGGTGTTTCAGGGACTGTGAGGCCTGCACAGCTCTCGGCCACTGCTGGCCTCAGGGACAGACGCAGATGGGTGCTCTGAGCAGCCCCTGCTCTGCCCAGACATGGGAATAAGACAACGATGCCCGCCTGGAGCTGCCAGCACAGTGAGGAGGTGCCAGAGTTAGGACCTGACCCCGACCTTGTGGACCCAAAGCGCTCTCTCGAATCCTGTGCTGCTTCTGGACCGGGTTCCTGCAGGAAGGCGGCAAAGAGAGGGGCTTTGGCCTTTCTTCCGGCCAAGGCGGAGGCGCGGGGGGCACTCAGCCCCAAGGAGAGCAGCTGGCCCTGCTGGGAAGAGGGAGCAGCTTGCGGGGCAGCGGGGGGAGCCAGGCCCCAGGCCGCATGGGAGGCTGGGGC
>NW_007726565.1:604506-671279 GCF_000696425.1 Galeopterus variegatus | reverse complement strand
TCCATCCTCTTTGGGACAGGGTGGTGGGACCACCCCACTTGGTCTGGAGGGGTTAGGGCAGCTGCACGTGGGCGTCCACCCAGCTCACTCCAGCCCTGTCTCTGACCTCACGCCCCCAGGATCCCCCAGCTCCCTCCCCAGAAGACCCCTCACGGCCATCAGCCACCACCAGGCTCAGCCCTCCTGGGCCTCCGTCACCCCATGTGCCGCAAGCTCTCCAGCTCCACCATTCCCACCCACCTCGAGGGATGGCACCCCCACCCCAGACACCCTTAGACCCAGCACAAGGGGCCCTGGTCCAGGCCTGAGCTGCACGTGCCTCACTCTGGCCATCCCTTGCCCACGTCCCTCCCTGCAGGCAGGTGATGTAGTCACCAAGGCCCCACATCCCCTTCTAGACTGTACCCCAACACCCTGAACCCCAGAACCCCCTGCCCGAACTGCTCCAGCCCACCTCCAGGACCCACCTCCCCAGTGCACCTGCAGGTGAGCACACCTGGACCTGAAGGCACCTGGGCCCAAGGGCTGGGGGCCAACCACACGTGCACGGGAGGCTCACGGTGCCCAGATGGAAACAGACCGGGGAAACCAGCCGCACTCCCCCAGCCCCTCAGGTCTGCCACTGTTCCCCTACCAGCCCGCAGCCTCGGCACCCCTCCCCAGGGAGCCCCGGCTCCCCACACCACACCAGCAGCCCTGAGCAGTCCTGGCAGGCTGGGTGGCAGCTGCTGGACATCCACAGAGGCAGCAGAGAGAGCGCGAGCCCGCCCGAGAGCCCGGCAGTGAAGAACGCAGAGGCATCTGCTGCCGACGAATCAAAACAAATTTGCGGTCTCTCTAGGGACACTCGGCTGCAGCAGGCCACGGCCCACAGGTCATGCACGTGACTGCGGTGCAGAAAGCCTGTGCTCGCGCTGGACGCAGGACCACTCACGAATGCCGTGAGGACACCACCGCCTGCCCGATGCTGGGAAAGGCACGGTCATGGCCGCGGTGCCCACTGCAGCGCCGGGACAGGGTGTCCGTCCTGGGGGTGGGCAGAGGTGGGCTCTGCGGTTGGCCAGGCTTATGTGGGACTTAATGCCAGCCAGATGTCTCCAACCCATACTGCCACCAGCTTCCTAGAACAATAGCCTCACAAAGAAGCTCTGTGGAAAAAGAATTCCACAGTCAATTAAGCTTAGCAAATGCTGCTTTCTATATTCCCTTCATTAACATTTAAAAAGCTCTGAAAAATTCTGCAGTAAATTGCCCTGTTAAACCTTGTTAATCCAATGCTTTTCAAGCTAAGTTGACTGTGGAAGGTTTTCCTTTTCATTTCCTTCTTCTTTTTTAAACACACTCATTAGCATCTTTCAGAACGAGTTTTCCACGAAGTGAACTGTGATGGTAAATTTTGTGTGTCAACCTGGCTGGGCTGAGGGATGCCGAGATAGCTGGTTAAGGCATTATTTCCGGGGTTGTCTGTGAGGATGTTTCTGGAAGGGATTAGCACTTGAATCACTAGACTGAGTGATATGAGTTGAATGATTGTCCCTTCCAAAGCTNCCAGCTCCCCACACCGCACCAGCAGCCCTGAGCAGTCCTGGCAGGCTGGGTGGCAGCTGCTAGACATCCACAGAGGCAGCAGAGAGAGTGCGAGCCCGCCCGAGAGCCCGGCAGTGAAGAACGCAGAGGCATCTGCTGCCGATGAATCAAAACAAATTTGCGGTCTCTCTAGGGACACTCGGCTGCAGCAGGCCACGGCCCACAGGTCATGCACGCGACTTCGGTGCAGAAAGCCTGTGCTCACGCTGGACGCAGGACCACTCACGAATGCCGTGAGGACACCGCCGCCTGCCCGATGCCGGGAAAGGCACGGTCATGGCCGCAGTGCCCACTGCAGCGCCGGGACAGGGTGTCCGTCCTGGGGGTGGGCAGAGGTGGGCTCCGCGGTTGGCCGGGGCCGGCTCCCCAGGGCTCTTCAGGGCAGCCCCCCAGGCCGACATCATGGCCCCCAAAGCAGACGCCTCGACGCGAGGCTCGCGGGCTTTTGTCATTCACATCCTCGCCACAAACACGGTGGCTGGAGGAAACGCCCTCGTGGGTTAGAAACACGAGCACAGACGTGAACACACTTTTAGGACGGTTACTTACTCATGAAACCAACCATGAGAGGCCAGAGATTCAGTCCCTGGGTTGACACAAACCCAACTGCTGGCTTTTTGTGCTGAGCCAAGGGGGCTGGGAGGAGCCCACCACCAGCACCGTCCCACTGTGGCCCGGACCTCGGCCCCGACAGGTGACAGAGGCGGGGGCCACAGCGGGAGCAGGAGGCATCGCGGGGTCACTCCCAGGAGGAATGAGCATGCGCAGGAGGAGGGGCCCCGCACCACTGCGCCCCACCTGGCTCTTAGAGGAGGAGTCCAGGATCTGGGACCTCGACCCCTGTCCACTGCTGCCACCTGCCTGGCAACAAACACTGAAGCCCCCACCCACCCTGCAGTGCCACCACGTTATTAGAGAGGCCCACCATCCATCTCCAGGTTCACCACGCAGGGCCAGGAGTCAAAGGCAGTTACCTGTCACGGCCGAGCAGCTCGCTCCAAACACAGCACGCCCTGGGGGAGGGCATCCCAGGACTGGTCTCCCTGGGGACTCGGCCCCCACAGCCTGACTTCCGGGCATTGTCCCACCATCCTTACAGACTAGCTCCACCTCTGCACATCTGCAAACGAAGACTGCACCCAGCAAGCCAAGCATCTGGGGAAACTGGGAAACCCACTCAAACGTGGCTGCTCCCGTGCGCAGTGCCCAGTGCCTGCGGGGAGGGTGGCATGGCCTGACGCCATGGCTCCTGGACCCCCTGATGCTGCAGCCCAGCTTGGGAGAGGCCTTCAGAGAAGGGTGGGCAGAGGGAGACATTTCAGCGGCCCCCAACCCAGGAGCCGCGAGGAGGACGGGGCTCTGCCATACCCAGAATGCCCAGCCCGGGACATTCACCCGGGGCTCCCATGTTGACACAGCAGATGGTGTCATATTGCTGGGCTCTGGTGGTCATTCACCAGGTCCTTGCCGATGTGCTCCCCAAAGACGGCCCCTGCGGGGAGAGAGGCCTGTCCCCGATGGCACCACTGGCTCCTGGCGCACATGATGGTCACATGATGCTGAGGCCGGGAGGGAACAGCCACCCAGGACCAGTGACCACATCAGAGGCAGGACAGGGAGGCGCCCAGGCCTGGGGTCCAGAGCTCACACAGGAACCAAGGTGACAGGGGCAGCCAGACCAGGTGCCTCTGCAGCCCCGCTGACCAGCCCTGCAGTCAGATGAACCCTACAGTCAAAGCAGGACCATCCGGTGCCCACCAGGAGCTGGCGCATACAGGGGCACTCGCCAGCCGTGGGTGTGGTGTGGACATGCAGGCCGCATCCTTTGGAACATCACGCCGGCCATACATTTCTTGCTGGTAAATGTCAGAGATCCAGTGTCATCATAGCCTCGAGCTGAGCCCTGGGCCCAGGTGACCACCATGTGCGCCAGAAGCCAGTGGTGCCATCAGGGAGGACCCATGCGGTGACCAGGGGCCAGCAAGCTGGGAGCTGGCTCTGGGCCACAGGGCAAGGCCCTTCCTCAGCCCTTTCTGTCGCCTACGGAAACATCTCCCAGACCCAGCCACTGACTGGACCTCAGGCGGGAGGGGAGCGGACAGGGCAGGGGGAGGGGAAAGAGGAACAGTAACCAGACAGTCCCTCCCCCCAGTCCTCCCCCTCTCTACCCACCCCCCTTAGCCTGGAGAAGGAACGGCCTGAGGGACAAGGTGAGGGTCAGGGATGAGGCAAGCCTCCCGGAGCTGCTACGTGGCATTGTTTCCAGAAGCCTCTGGGCTCAGCTCCTCACTGCGCACGCAGCCCCGGAGAGCAACCACGGCTGCACCTTGCAAACCGCCAGCTCCTCCCTCCAAGGCGGGAGGGGGAGGCAGGTCTCTGAGCCCCGAACCTGTCTGTCCCCACCTGTCAAACGGGACGGGGTTGGGGCTGGGGAGTCCCAGGGCTTCGGGGTGAGGTCCCCTCGGCTGGGCCGACATGAGAACTCTGGAGCTGGGGACCAGGGACAGACGGCTTCTTCTGCAACAGGAGAAATGCCATAGCGAGGTGGGGCGGGGGCCGGGCTGAAGAGGGTGAGCAGAGCCTTTGAAGTGAGCCCTGATGTCGCGAGATGCCCGAGCAGAAGGAGCCCGGCTCAGGAGAGCCGCCACCAGCCTGGCCAAGGCCACACGCAGACCCTCCGGGGCCGGCCTCCTGGTGAGCCCATCCTGCCAGCCCCAGGCAGCCCGCCACGCCCCCTGGAGGGGCCTCTGCGTGGCCCGAGAGCGGGGACAGTGGGCGCGCCTCTGGAGCCAGCTTCCGTGTGGACACCACCGTGCAGGAGGGCACGCAGGGCTCGGCTGGGACGTGAGCTTCTCGCTGCAGCCGACTTCCTCGCGCCCGGCGTGCGGGCCTGGAGCTCAGCTCCAACCCTCCCACGCGCTCCCGGTCCCCACCTCCAGGATCGACAGGCCGTCGAGGCTGACGGGGTGAACGGCCTCCTTCCCAGCACCCAGGCCTCAGTCCTGCCGAGCTTCATGAACGCAGTGAGTCCCGCAGAGGTACTGGGCACTCGGCCACTCCAACGTGTCCCCTTGCAGAGCCTCTCCCCTACTGAGGGAGCACACTGAGGGTGGGGTGAGGGGGCTGGAGACCCTGAGGGCCCACCATGGTGCCCCCCACCCCCTTTCCTCCAGACACTCGCAGGCCCTGGGGACAGCCCAGTGGTTAGCTGGGGCCATCTGCCCCAGGACCAGAGCCCAGGGGCGGTGAGGTCAGGGGCCACAGTCTAGGAACCAGACCGCAGGGCCGGACGGTGCTTTGTGGAGATGGGGAACGGCAGCGGCACCGTGGGTGGGGGCGTCAGACAGCACCGGCCAGGGACAGGGACAGGTGAGGAGCAGGACAAGACCCGAGGGGGCCCCACACTGAGAGCCTCAGCTGACCCTGAGGGCCTGGGGGGCAAGACAGCCGGTCAGAGGGAAGGGCCTGGGGGGCTGGTGCAGGACGAGGCCAGGGCTGCTGTCAGGGAGGGGCCTGTCTGCCGGGAACGGGGTGAGGGGCAGACTTGGGGGGTTGGCCGACATCCCCACGCCCCTCCCACTGTCCTTCCGGCATCTCCTGTGACCCAGCTCCCTGAGCCCCTGGTTCTCTGCCTCCCACCTCCACCACCACCGGACACCCACTGTCCTCTCCCCTCTCCAAGTCAGGGAGGGAGGGCTCCCAAAACCACAGGGACAGGGACAAGGACAGGCATGGGGGCCGGCCAGGGCGCCCTGGGTGCAAGGCACGGACCCAGGACCGGGAACATCCCAAGGAGGATCTCGGGAGGACACCCACACCGACTGGCACTTTGGATCCAGCCCCAGCCGCCGCTCATGGGGTGCACCGAGGGGCACACAGGGGGAAGGACGAGGCGACGTCCCCAACTGCTCACACCCACCGCCGCGGAGGCAGAGCTTGCTTGAAGCCCTTCTACAAGCAGAGGACGCTGTCTTCAGGGGAACAGGAGACCGCCAGGCTCTACCGAGAGGCCGTCTGCTGCCTCAGTGTCCCCTCGGTGTCCTGAGCAGCTGGAGTGAGGGGACAGGCCCAGCACCGACCTGGGCAGGGAACAGAACGACCTGCCCACACCTGAGACCGGCCATCAGTCCGTCCGTTCCGTCGTGTGGATTTTTCTTACTAAATTGCAAGTAAACCTCGACAGGGGGTGTCCATGACCCAATGGGGTGTCCCCACGTGGGCCAGGCGGAGCTTCGCCTGGGCACAGCTGGAGAATGCAGGAGAACTGGGCCCAGGGAGCAGGGGCCGGAGCCAAGTCCCGGGTGGCAAGGCCGAGGAGCAGCCCCCGCCCCCCCAGGACCCCAGCCCTTCTTAGCAAACGCCCTTCCTCATCTGGCTGCAGCAAACGACTTCCTTATCGGCCCCGAGAAGCCCCTTTCAGACTCAGCTCCAAGAAGAGGCCAGGACTTCCTCGGGCAAGCGGAGACAGGCACCCCCATGCCGCAAGTGGCCAGGCGGGCAGGCCCGAGTGGGGCTCAGCCCGAGAGCTGCCTGTGATGGTGCCCTGGTCTCACTGCCTGATGCTGCTCGGCTTCCGGACCCCACTGTGTGCCCGGGGACGATGGCTCCTGTGCTCCAGGGGCTGTGGGGATGGCAGGGGTCTGGAGGCTGTGGTCGGCTCGCACTCGCCCCTCCCCGCCCTGGGCCACTGTGTCGGCCCCCACACCGCATTCCATTTAGGTGCTTGGGGACTCCACGCCCCAGCCCCAGCTTGACACGTCTTCTCAGGGCACAGTCTCCTCTTCCTGTGCAACCCCAACCCCAGACCCGGCCCAGGGCACTCGATGGAGCTGGTGAGCTGGCTGCAGGGCGTCTGGCCCCGAGTGGAGGGCGTGCGGCCCTCGTGCTCTGAGGCTCAGCATACATGATTCCCTCTGCCAGTGACACCCTTCCATCAGCTCCCACCGGCTAAGCCTGTGCCTCCACAGGTGACAACACAAGTGTCGCCCGCCCGGCTCGGTGAGCACCCCATCTTCACCCTGTATCCTCCATCCTGAGGTTCCCTGAGGCCAGGGCTGCATCCCGCTCACCTCTGCGTCCCTGCGTGTGCCTGCTACTGCGTGTGTGTGCACATGCATGTGAGTGGGCGTCTGAGCAGCGGGAAGATGGGTCGGAAGGCCTCAAAGACGCAGGGGGCCTGAGGAAGTGTGGGGGTCCATGGGGGGACAAGGGGCTGCAGACACCCCCAGCTGTTGTCCAGCCTTTCCCAGGAGCCTCAGCACACTACGTGGACCCTGGCCGGGTAGTGGGGAGGGATCCTGACATTGTCTCCCACAGACCACCGAGGGCCAAGGAGGAGGAGTGGGTCTACTGAAGGTGGGGGGACTTGGGGCTGTCCAACTCCGAGTTCATGCACCCCCACCCTGCCCAGCTCAGGCATGGCAGAAGCTCGAGCCTCAGAACCCGGCCAGTACAGATGAGGCCATCAGCCTGTCAGAGCCAAGCCCAGCCCCTCGCCACCTAGACCCACAGCCTCCAGTCCAGCTGCCCCCTAGGCAGGCCCCCCTGAGGCCCACGCCCTGGACACGACAGGCCAACCTAAGAGGTGGGACATGCGGCTGAGCACCCGCCAGAGGCCGACCTCTCCTGCAAGCAACTGGAGTGTACACCTGCCTGCTGTGGACACACACCTCGTGGGAGCAGAGGCCACAGAGGCCAAGCACCCTCTGGACCCTGACCCCTGACCCCAGCCCAGGAGCTTCAATCTGCCCAGCTTCAATCTGCCTGAGTTCCACCCAAAGCCCCAGGGCAGGGCCCAGAACAGGCATGAATGAATTAATGAAAGAAAGAAAAAAGAAATGCCCAAGCACATGGGGCCTAACACCATCCAATACCTATCATTGCACAGCATTTCTGGATTATTCCACTGGTCATATTTATGGCCACATGCACACATGTGAGCACACACGCAAACATATCCACACTCACAGGCATATGCACGCACAAGTGCACTCTCACACGTGACATATGCACTGCATCTGTGTGCTCACAGGCACGGATGCACACACGTGGACTCACATGCATGTGCACACATGCACACACACACAGTTGCAGGCACACACAGAAATGTTCACAATCACCGGCACACCTATGCACACCACACATGCACACTGATGAGGACTCTGCACACACCACATGCACACACACCTCTTGGAGCCTGGGAGACTCAGCCTAACACAGCCCATGCCTGGAGCCTCTGCACCAGCCAGCCCAGGCCTCCTGTGCAGTCTGATGCAGGGGGTTGACGCTACCTCTGTGGCCCAGCACACTGCTTCCTGCCCAGCTCAGTGTGCACCACTGTGTCCCTGGGAAGCCAAGCTCACAGATGGGCCGCACATCCCCCCTGGGCAGTCTGCAGGCCTCCCGCTGGGCCGCCATGAGCAGGACCTGCCTTAAATGAACAGGGGAATAAGGACGGTATCAGGGGGCCGGGACTGTCCCTCCCTCACGGCTGGCAGAACCGGCCCCTGGCCCATACCCAGCAGACCCGGTGCCAGGAGCCTCTGGCCTTTCTGCAGCTTCTCCCCCAAATCCACAGACAAGCCTCAAGGCCAGCCCCAGTTCCTACCTGCAACATCATCGCTTGTATCTCCATGAGCCACAGACAGAGTCTCAGAACACAGAAGAATTTTTAATTTTCAATATCTTGGTGCATATCACTTTTTAAGACCAAATAAAATGACTCCTCCAGGATACCAGAGCCATTATTTCTGAATAGCAGTCTCGTGGGTAAATGGGCAGATACAACAATGAAACTGCACCCATGCTGGACCCCGTGACACAGCTACACATCGAGCTTGTTTTTACTGAAGTGACACATTTTTAAATGACCTGCTGGGTTACAAACAGCTCAGGTGGGGGACGCTCCTCTCCTCCAGGCCACAAGTAGGGTTGGGGGGGAGGTCAAAGGACAACGAGGGATCCGGGAGTCGCTGAGCCGCAGAAGCACTGCGCTGCGCCGGGGGGGGCAGGACGAGGGGCTGTGGGGTCAGCGAGGCCCAGGCCAGCACCCGCTTCACCCCCAGCCCAAAGACCCCCACGGTGACACCTGCAGCCCCCTCACCCCACACGGGACCCCAGCCTCACCCTAGGGACCCTCACTAGCGCCCCCATGCAGGTGCCACGCTGGTGTCTGCCATCATCAATGGAGACCTTGGGGGATGGCCACTGCAAGCAGGCTCTGGGGCATCAGCAATGAACAGAACAAAGCTGCCCCTCGGGGCCACTGTCCCCAGAGCGGGGGTTCGACACAATCGAGTGAGGGCAAGGAAAGCACAAGGGGCAGCTGCTGCCCCCACCCCCGCCCCTGGAGGAGGTGGCACGTGAGCATGCAGGAAGGGCTGGCGTGCAGGGTCAGCCAGGCCAGGGTCGCCACAGCAGGCGGAAGCCAGCACGGCTTATTCTCGAGCCCCACTTGGTGCCACAGAACCGTCTGCATCCACACGGCCCGAGGGGAGGCACAGACCAAAGATGCCACCAGGAGGCCCTGGCAACGCGCCTGAAGGTACCAAGCCGGGGAGGCTTCCTGGAGGAGGAGGGGCCCAGGGTGGCACAGGAGGGAGAAGCCAGCAGCCACTCCGTCCATCAGCTCCATGTGGCACTGGGAGGGCTCTGGATGCTGGGCCCACTTCAGGGCAAGGGACGGTCTCAGTGTTGAGAAGTCGGGGGACAGCAGGAAAGGTGGGGATCCTGGGGGGGCCAGCTTGGGAGGAACCCGACACGACCGCAGCCGCCCATCAGCGCCGGCCAGAACGGGACCTGGGTCTCTTCGAATGCCCTCTGGCCATGCAACCTCCCCACCCTACTCCTCGGCCAGAAGGTCCCCTCGGCCACACCATCCACAGGGCCTGCGAGCTCTGTTTCCAAAGACCCTGAAACCCAGCCCTTCCCTCCCCCTGCACGGCCCCCATGTGGTCCCGCCCCCGCTGGGCCCCCGCGGCCCTTCTCCACTCCAGGGCTCTCAGAGCTGTCCCCGCCGCCCGCCGGGCTCTGCTGTCCCTGCGAGGCCCCCCTCTCCAGGCTGACACGAGGAAGCCGCAGAAGCGGCGTCTGGTCCTCCACCCTGCCTGTCCTCCCATCCTCTCCAGCGGAAGAAGCAGAGAGCTCGACTCAGGAAAGCGGCAGGAGGCTGGACAGACAGCCTGCAGACGGACCGCAGGCCAGTGGCCAAATGCTGGACCTCCTGGACAAAGCCTGTGATGGCTGCTTTCATGTGTCCACTCGGTGAGCCCAGTTACCCTCCAATGCTGGGGGTGTTGCTGGCAGGCATTTGGTGGATGTGAGTAAAGCCAGAAGCCAGGGACGTTAAGTGTGCGCGTTGGGGACAGGGGTCCTAGACTCCCAGGTGAAGGGCCCAGGGCCGAGATGAGAACTCCCTGGTGTGACCCTGCCCATGAAGGGCACACAGGCAGCCCCACACCTGCAGCCCGGCCGCCTTCTCCTGAGCCACCGCAGCCTGCCCCTGCACCGGGTCTCTGTCCACCTCCTCTGCTCACCTCTTCGGGTGGAACCTGCTAGAACCCATGGGGATGGGGGCCCAGGGAGGCTCCGTCCCCACTGCCTAGACCCCTGCCTGGCACAGTGAGCGCTCCTCAGACAAAGATGGAAATGTTCAGTGTATCAACGGCCGCCAGGTGGCTGGTACCGGGAGTGGCGCTATATCAGGGCTCAGTGCTGGTCTCTGCAGCTGGCAGACTCTGCGGTGGCTGTGGCCAGGTCAACCCCGGTGAGGGGAAGTCCATATTGCTCAGCCCAGGCGTAACCTCCGTCCCTGCCACCATGAGCACTCTGTTCACGGCCTGCTGTGCAATGTCAGGGTGCTGGGGTCTGGCTGACACCCTGCAGGGCATCGTCTTGCCCACCGAATTAAGAGCGTGCTCCACAGCAGATGCCCTTTGGCAGGCATTCACGTGGGACACAGCGTCTTCAGCGTGTGCCGGTCCAGTGAGCTCCCTCCTGCTCGGAGCAGGACTCACTGTGTACACCTGTGGCAGTGCTCAGGTCCCTCCATAGGCCCCACCTGCCCTCCAGTCCAGGGGCTCTGGATCTGAGAGCTGTGATGAGTGATCCAGTTCGGTGCTGGCCTCCAACATGGAGACCTTTCTTTTGTGTAGACCAGGGATACACCCGTAGGCTCCTGTCTCTCTTGTTCCCTGGACACCACGGTCAACTGGTCACCACACAGGCCTTGCAACCCAGGGCCTGGCTGCCAGCTGGTCCCTGCTGCCCTCACAGCAAATGCACCCACCATGACTTTGACAGTCAAGCACACCCTGTGGGCTCTGCTCTTGCAGGATCCCACGATCCCCTATGAAACCCAGGAGCCTGCAATCCTCGCAGCGGCGGTGTCCCCCACAGGCGTGCTGGCCTCAGAGGAGAGCAGCCCCAGAGCTTTTCCAGGGGCAGGTTTCCCCACTCACGTACGCCGCTCACGTACACCTTGGTACTTCACCGAGGGGATCTCCTCTGAGCCCTCTCGGGCAGAGCTGGCGGTGATTGTGCGGGTCACACGCCACACAGCCAGTCCTGTCTCCCACATGATAGATTCCCTCCTCCACACCCTGAAGGGCAGCTCTAGTGCCCCAATACATGCTGGACACCACTCAGTCCAAGCTTCAGTCAACCCAGCCAGCAGGCTCTGGCCCCTGTGTGGTTTGATAACCGGAATCTCTAGTAAACTCACTTCCATCAGTGAGTTCCGTTGAGTCTAGCGTCACATTCCCACCTCCCTGGTCTAGCTCCTCTAGAACCCTCTCCCACAGGCATTGCCCAGGTTTCTGCCAATATGTTAACACAATCTCGCCGTTCTTTCGGGGTGTGAGCTATTTCCTTCTGAGTCATCCTGTGTACCCTTGCAGCATGATGAGATTTGGGTCTTGTGGCAATAAAGGGTGGCTGTGGTGTGTCTTGAGAGAGTGGCATTCCCGTAAGGGCACCTTCCCTGGGGAGGTGGCCACAGGACGTACAAGCAGGGGACGGCTAGTGTCCTCAGACTCTGGAGGGCCAGCCACGCCCACTGCTACAGGAGGCCCAGAATGGCTCAAGCGATCGAGATTCCGAGCCTTTTACGCATCCACACGGTTCCCAGTCTCAAGTTCCAGCATCCCACTCTGTCTCAGCCAAAGCCTTCGCTTGCATACGAGAATCCTATGAGGCCCTGGATTCACTTGTAACTCTGCACCCTGAGTGGTTTAGTCTTGTTTGATTTCCAGCAATCTCAGCCCTGTAACTACAAGAAATAGATGCTTTCAGGGCTGCCAATGGAGACTCTCTGGTCCTCAGACCGTGACTTGAGCTGAGAGTTAAAAGCACCAGTGTAGACCTTTCCTTTCTGTGATAAAGCCAGTTCACTCAGAAAGACCCATCCCATACCACAAGCCTGGTCGGATTTCTTCTTACTGCCAAAATAGCAAGCACAGCAGCCGCCTGGGCTCCCAAGGCACACAATCAATCCCAGTCAACCACAGGTGGAACACTTGTGATGCCACCGCATTGGCCACTGTGCTAACGCCCAAGGTCATGACCAAACCAATCCCCAAAACCCACGTGTAAGCATCTGCTTCTGGGAACCAATTTGCTGTCAGTGAGGGTGCAGCCAGGAGACAGAAACCACACCAGAAATTTGAACAAGGAAAACGTAATAGTTAACTAGTAAATGGTGGCTAAGCACTGAAAGGGGCAGGGGAGAACTCTGAGGGGTAAGTGGTAACTTCAGGAAACAGGATTGAGCCCTAGGGCTGAGGGAGCCTGCAGAAATGTGTGCCTGCCACAGGAACACGAAGCTCATTGGTGGCAGAGAAACTTGCAGAGGGTGCCGTCTGAGGCTAAATGACAAAAAACAGCTCACTGGAAAGAAAAAGCCGCTTCCTCCTGCTCCAGCCTTCTGGTGTCCCTCCAGCACTCTCCATGAACAAAGCCTAACACTGCACCAGCTGGCAAAGGAGAAATGTCTACAGGGTGCAGCTCCTGTGTCACAGACCAAGCCCAGGAGGGTGGACTCGGGGCCAACAGATGACAAACAGACAACCGAAACTCCCTCTTCCTGTGACTCACCCTACAGATGCACCTGCATAAGTCAGAAATGGTGCACGCATCCCGTGTGCACGATGCAACCACAGCAGCTGGCAGGGAGAGGCTGCAAAGCCTTCCTGGCAGAACTGGGAAGACATGACACTCACATGACCGAGAATTCAGAAGTTATCCGGGAGCACACGGCACCTGTTCCCGTCCTCACGGACACCCATAGTGATGTCTCTTGCATGGCCTTCCTAAAACATCTCATGCAAACAACGCAAAGCCTTCCTGGCAGAACTGGGAAGACATGACACTCACATGACCGAGAATTCAGAAGTTATCCGGGAGCACACGGCACCTGTTCCCGGCCTCACGGACACCCATAGTGATGTCTCTTGCATGGCCTTCCTAAAACATCTCATGCAAACAAGCAAATCCCTCTTTCTCATGGACGGCAGCACGCAGTGTCCGCTCTTCTGTCTTCCCTTCCTTCACTTCCCGCTCTGCTCCAAGACCTTCCCACACCAGCGTGGAAGGCACGTGCTCATTCCTTTTAACAGCTGAGTAGTATTCCACTACACGGACGCACCTTGACTTGTGGACGGGCATTTTCGCTGATTCTAATCTTTTGCTTTTTCCAAAGCACTTCCACCTTACACAGAATCATTTCACATTCATGAGACTATATCTGTAGGGTAAATTCCTAGAAGCAGAATTACTGGATCAAAGCGTGCTTGACAGGCCGCCCATTTCTCTCCAGTGGGACTAGATCAACCAGCACGTCTCCCCACACTCTGACGTCTCCTGTGGTTTTGCTTCTTTGCTGCCCTTACACTTTAACAGCACTCAGAGCAGTTTTAACTGGCACTTGTATTGCTATGAATGGACGGAGCATTTTTGTGTGTTCAGAGCCTTTGTGTTTACTTTTCTGCGGTGTGAAATGAGTGCACACTTTGCCCATTTTTTCTATCCTGTTGGTGGTCTTTTTAAAAATGATTTGTAGAAGCTTTACATGTTAAGAAAATGAGCTTCTCTTCTATGGTTTGAATTGAAAACATTCTTCCTAATTGGTCTTTTGACATTGTGAAAGGTTTTATTTATTTATTTATTTTTGCCATACAAAAGATGTTTAATTTTATATTGTTAGATATGTTTTTTTATGGTTTCTGGGGGGTTAAGTCACAGTTTAAAAGATCACTCCCACTCTATGGTTATAAATTACCATATCATGATTTTTTCCGGAATTTTATCTCTCTTTTTGTAAAGCAAATTAATTTATCTATAAAAAAGAAAGAAAAAAAGAGAAAATGTGCAGAAAACTTTGAGCAGCTGAAAGTGCCGAGATGCAGCAGAAGCGAAACAGACGCAAGGCACTCAGGCCCCTGGTGGAGGGGCTGGGAGGAGCGGGGTAGAGCCCGGAACCACGGTCCCCCCGCCCAGCACGAGGAGGGGACGAGCAGGAGCAGGGCAGCGCTGGAGTCCAGGCAGGCAGCAGAGCCAGGCTGCACACGGAGGGTCTGACGCCCTCCTCCCCTGCCACCCCCAGATCCGTGTCCTCTAACAGGACACCCCTAAGCTGTTGGCCAAGGTTCTGATGGTGGGAGAGGGGAGAGGTCAGGGGGGCAACCCACCGAGTCATAAGGAGGAGGCACTTAAGTGCCTTTTGAGAATTTCAGGTTTCTACAACTTCCCCTCTTCCAGATCCCTCTCACACCACCCAGGAGTCCACCAATACGGCCCAGGGAAGGGAGGACCGGCCTATTACCACCACAGGAACGCCAAAGATGTGTTTCCCCACCAAACACACATGTGCTGACCTTCAACCGGGCAGGGACTTTTAAAAACAAAACTGAACTGGGCCACGAGATCGCTGCCACAAAGCCTGAGCCCCACCCAGGGACCGGGGATGGGGCAGCCGTGGGATGGGTGTGCAGACATTGGGCCCGGCCCCACGAAGCCCCCAGCATCCAGCCCAGTGGCCTGCAGCCCTGCTGCAGGCTGTGAGGAGAGCAGGAAGACCTCACCCCCTTGGGCCACTCGCCTGGGGTGGGAGTGCAGTGGGGCTTCTGCCCACTCTACTGCCCCCTGATCCTCCCCCCAAGCTGCTCCTTCAGCCCAACCACACTGGAGGTCATCCAGGACTCCACCCCATCCCCAAACAGCAGCCTGAGCACCCCACTCCCACCTGCACACTGCCAACCTCAGGCTGTCCAAGCTGGAGGGGGGGGTGCCACAGGAGACCCCATCTACACAGGCCTACAAACAATAGAAATCCAGAATACCCATGAACTGCCGCCAGCCTGAAAAGTGAGTTAAAGATATAAATGCTGCCCTCTGGTTACGCCTCAAATATTTAATAATCTAACAAGCAGTGAACATCATGTTCCCATTTTCATAAAATCAGCAAGTTTGAGTATAAGGGAGAGGGGAGGAGACAGGAGGGGAGACTGACACCTCCAGGGAAAGTCCTGGGACTCTGGACATGATATTTTTTCTATATTGAAAAACATCCCACGGAATAAAATAAAAAAGGAAGCCACATCCACAACTCCCAGGACTCCTGGATGCTGAATCCAACCAAGTGGGCCCTTGGCCCTGGACAGCCGAGCCCATTGCTGGCCCCACCAAGCCCCTGCCCAGGGGTCGAGGGCACTGTATTAGTCCGTTTCCATTGCTTACAACAAAATACCTGGAACTGGGTAATTTATAAGAAAATGAAATTTATTGCTTACAGTTTGAGGCTGGGAAGTCCACAGTCCAAGGAACACAACTTGTGACGGTCTTCCTCGGTGGTGGCTTCAGCAGCACAGGGTATTATCATATTGTGAGATGGCAGAAGCAGAAAGAGACCCATGTGCTCTCCTTTTAAAGCCCTCAAAACCCCACCCATGACCCTGGACATGGTCCTCAGAATCCAATCACCTCTTAAAGGCCCCACCTTTCAATTACCGTAATAGGATTTCCCACCCTCTTAATAGTCACAGTGGGAATCAAGCTTCTAATACCTAAAACTTGGGGCACACAATCCAATCTATATCAGGCACCAATCCCTGCCACTCCCAGGACAAGGCTCCAAACCCCAGCCAGCTGCCCAAGTGACCTTCCCAGCACCGGAGGAAAAGGCCCAGCCCCTCTCCTGAAGCCCCAGCCATCCTCCCACCACCCACTCTGTCCCCTGTGGCCACCCACTTCCCCATCCCCTCCCCCTGCAGCCTGTCCCAGGACATGATGCCCCAGAGAGCAGAGAAGAATCAGCTAGAGCTTGCGTCAGAACAAAACGTCAAGGCTTAACATGTAGCTCTGCTCGGGCCCAGTCACAGTAAATCCCTCTAACCAACAGCATGACCAATTCAGAGTGGGAAACAGCAAGCAAACTGCACCTGCCTTGAGCGAGCAGGCTTCTGAGCAGCCCATGCTCGGCCTGGTCAGAGTGGGAAGCAGCAAGCAAACTGCACCTGCCTTGAGCGAGCAGGCTTCTGAGCAGCCCATGCTCGGCCTGGGGATGAGAGGCTCGCCTGTGGCTGCACAGGCTTGGGTTCCCCCGACCACGACGCCTCCTCGAGGGCCAGTGGTCCTGCGGCGGCAACACCCTGCCCCTATGCCACAGGAGGAACCACAGCAGGTACAGAGCGACAAAAACTATCAAAGGAAGACTTTTTATTTTCAAGTTTCTATGGAGATATTACAAACAACGTAGACTTAAAAGAAAAAACATTTAAAAGGTTTTAAGTAGCTATAGCTTTAAAATAATGATATGATTAGGTAAAATAATAAATAACGCCATCCCATGACAATTTTAAAGACAAAGGCGTGTTGTAAAAGTCCAGCCGTGCCCCTCCCCTCTCCTGGCCCACAGCCCACCAGAGCCCTCACCCAGACTTCTAGTGATGTAGGAATGAAATGGCCACACCATCCAAATCTTGACTTTATTTTTAATATAAAAAATGCAAATTTGGAAACCCACCCATCTTTTTCCCCCTAACATAATGCTTTACCTCTTAAAAATAAAAATAAAGTACTAATTCTATATACATCACATGTACCATACAAAAATGTATCCAAAGTTTCTATTGCTACCAAAGTGTTCTAAACAAAACAAGTTACAGAAAGCCCCTCGTTGTAAACAAAAGATTACAAGTTACAAAATCAAAGTACACACAGGCCAGAGTCATTTATACAACAATGCAACACATTCTGCTCCCAAACCATGTTGAATTTTTATGTGCCTGTATAAAAATGCATATCAATATACCTTTCCAAATTTATTTTTCATTATAAAGCAAATGAATACACTTTCTACAATAAATAATCCGCTGGGAGGCACACCTGTGGGAGTCTGGGTGCACATGACGATGAGGAGGAGACGCGCCCACCCTACCGTCGCGGGCAGCGGAGTGTTTTTGGTGACTTGCGAGTAACGTACACAGCATAAACTTATTCTCCACCTCTTTCCACAAAGTACCATTCAAAATAATGTCATTTTCTTTCTTAAAATACACATTTGTCACTGTAAATTTACATCCCGTCTTATTAAATAAGTGGTACTCTGTGTAAAGAGTATGATTTACAAAATTATTAAACATTCAAAAGTCCTTAAAAAAAAAAAAAAAAGCTACAGATCAAAGAAAGTGAGGCAGGCAGCACCGCTCAGCATGACGTGTCCAGGACCACGTGCTCAGACGCACCGCCCCACCCACAAGGCGTCGAGATGGAGATGGTTTCACAGAAAACATGGAAATAAAACCTCCCTCCTCCCCTGGGAAAAAGAACGAAAGAACTACAACTAAAAATCAGAATAAGTTAAGTTCTGAACAATGTACAAGTATGTGCAGCTTATCAACAACTATGGACAAGGCGCGCAGTGGCTCCCGCTGGGCCTGCATCAGTCCACGTCACTGAGGTCGCTGGCTGGCTCCCCGTGCACGCGGCTCAGGTGGTTCATGGCCCGGTCAAAAGCGATCCGCACGGCCTTCCGGATGCTGGAGTTTCTCCCTTCCATCATTTTTAACTTGTCTATAGTCTCGTCAATACCAAGGGGAACCATTTTGGATTTAGGAAGCCATTGCCTTTTTAAAAGAAAAAAGATTGGAAAAGTAAGAATTGCTTGCACAGCACACTGTCATGCTCCTCGTAAAAGCTAACAAACTCGAAGCCCCTCTGGACAGGAAGGAGCTGGCAAACAGAACTGTGGCCAGCCGTCACAGGGCAAAGGCGCGGAGCATGCCCCCGATTCCCCACTCCTCTTTGGGGCTCATGACCACCTCCTCCTTCTCCTCCAAAACAGGCCCTAGTGTCCACACAAATACGTGTACAAGCACAGACACACACGTACTTACACATGCACACACTAAGCACAGGGTAGGGTGAGCCCGAGAGCAAGGGACAGGGGGATAGAGCTGCTCTAGGAACGGTGGTCTCAGATGGACATGGCCAGCATGAGCCTCCCTCCAGATCTGACAAGAAGCAGCTGCCAAGTGGCCAGTCAGAGGCTGGTGGGTACCAGACTGTCAGCCCTGCTCCAGGCACATCATGGGCAGGTGACTCCCACACCCCTAAGCCCCTGTGCCAGGCCCAAGAATGGCCAGCTCTACAAGGCACAGTAAAGCACCTCCCCAAGTCCCAAGTGCATCCAGGCACAGGGCAGGCCACATCTGAGGGCAGCAGAGCCTAGGGGTGCTGGAAGCTCTGTGAGCATCACCCCAGAGGGGCCACATGAGAATGGCCCCTACTGCAGTTGGACAGCCCCTCCTGGAGGTGCACAGTGTCAACATATGTTCTATATGCACAGGGGTCATGGGGTCTGAACCATGACATAGGTAGGATCCAAGGTAATCTGAGCAAAAGCAGCCCAGGGATAGAAGGGTGGGGGTCTGGTGTGACATCTGAGGGCAGACATCTGAGCCAGGTGAAGAAGAGTCCTCCGGGTGAGGCCCGGGCAGGTTGCTTTAGGCAGAGGGTTGGAGGCCAGATCCCAGGTGAAGAGGGGAGCATCCTGGCAGAGTACCAGGATCTGGGAGCCCATTGGAGGGGCCCCCAAGCACTACTGCAGACAAGGATAAGGAAAGAAGAAAAGAAACAGAGCCTGAGCTGGCCAGGATGCAGGTGAGGGAGAGGAAGCCACCAGGGCAGAGACTGCCCAGCAGTCCAGCCTGAGCAGAGCCCCACCCTGGACATCAGCTGTGCAACGGCCCGGGAGGCAGCTGGGCTGCTCCTCACACAGGCGTCGTCCACTTGGCAGCCAGGAGACAGCTGTCCTGCACAACGGGCCTGGCCCTGCCACGTGAGGCCTCTCCACTCACCAACTCCTCTTGTTATCAAAAAAGAGAACCAGGAACAGCTTCTCATCAGACTTGGTCTGCATGTGCTCCCCAATCTTTAGCACGTCCAGGGGCGGGGCGGGGATGGTGACGCCATTGTGGTGGCCAGGCACTCGTGGCATCTTGGGGTCGATGATCTGCCAAGGAAGGACATACTTGGGTCACCCCTGAGCGCTCACAGCCAGAGCTGCTGGCCCAGCACAGCCATGCCTGCCCTCGCACATGTCACTCGGCACCCACCCCACCCCCTAACACAAACAGGTGCAGACTCCTGAGCAGGGCAGGCTCCAGACTGCAGGCCCAGACCACAGAGCAGCCCCGCCCACACCGGCTTCTCCTAGCTGCGAGGCCGTGACTCACCAGGGCCGGGTACGAGGGGTACCCGCTGCACTTGGCCCACACCACCTTCAGGGGCTCTAGCACAGAGGCTGCGGCGTCAGTTGAAATCCACATGCTGTTCTGACCAACTTCTGGAGAAAGAAGGGAGCTGTCAGCAGGTTCCTCGCAGGACTCCCCGCATATCCACTCAGGAAAAGGATGGTGGCCACATGCGCCCCCACCCCAGGGAGAAAGGTGGCCACCAGCTACCTCTCCTGTGGGATCCAGGCCCATACACCCCTCACTCCCTGTGCAACTCATCCTGGGGCCACCCACCTCTCGCTGACCTGGAGAATCTCATGCCCTCCCAGCTCGAAGGCCTCTGGCTGCAGATCCCAACCCTCACCCTTACTGAGCCCCCCTCGCTGCAAGGACTGGGATCCCCAGCGTGTTCCAGATGCATCTATGCAACCAACACTCCAAATTCAAAGCCAAAGTTCTGGCTCCCCCCAAAGAGAAACAGCTGCTCCTCCCACCGCAGACTGAGCTCTCAACCCCACCCCTCCTCCGGCACACCAAATCTTCACATTCCTGAAGCCTACAAAGCTCCAAATCCCTGAGAGAAGGTACCCAACCACCCACCCCTCCCCATGGCAATAACACGCATTACTCCATACCCTTGCCCATGGGCCTCTCCCTGCACAGAACCTTCTGGGCCCCTGTGGCTGGCCTCCCTACTGTCTCTGCCCTAATGCTCATAAAAGCACAGCTGCCTCCCAGTGAGGGCCGCACGGACCAGACCCCCCAACCCCAGGCAAGGAGGTCTTCCATCCCCAGACTGACCAGCCCCAACAAGAGCAACCTGGCCAGTACCACCCCAGCAGGTCACCTTGTGCTCCCCCGATACCTGAGCAGGGATGCAAGTGACAGGTGGACCTACACAAACCCAGGCGGCCTCCACAGTGCCCAATGACCAGGCACTATCTGGGGCTGACTCCACAGAAGAAACAATAAATGCAGAACAAGGTCATCCCTGCCTCCTATGGACTCTGCCTACAGGACGCAGCCCAGGGCAGGCACCATTCCAGGAGGGAGTCCAGGAGGAGAGGGTCCCACAAGCTAGGGGCACAATGCTGTCTGGATGAGAGGCTATCATGGGAGCCCACGATCACAGTGCGCTATGTCCTAAAAACACTAAGCAGGAGGTGCAGACTCCAGCGAGAGGAGGAAGCCCCCAGGGACTCACCGGCCGCAATCCTGGCCGCCTTGGCATAGTTCCCATTTTCAATGCAGGATATCAACTCGCTCCGGTCCTCCAGGGTGTGCCTTCGCACGAGGGCGGGCTTGCCTCGCCCACACTTGGGCATGCTAAAACTTCAGGAGGAAAAACAACGTTGAGTAAGAGAACTGCTCCCTCCACATGGCTGAGGCCTGAAACCCCAGAGCTCAGGGTCCTCTGACAATGGCTTTGTCCTAACCTAGGCTGTGGCCCCTGGGCTGCACAGGTCATGCCTAACGACCCCCAGGGACTGGGCTTGAGGGCATGGGAGGAAATGAGCACCTCACGGGGAGGGCACGCAGCAGCAGAGGCCAAAGTGGCCTCCACGGGACAGACAAGCAGGGCTGTGCTCAGCACCATTTTGCTAAAGGCAAGAGTTTGGATGGAATGGGGCCAGGCCCGTGGCTCACTCCAGAGAGTGCGGTGCTACTAACACCAAGGCCACGGGTTCGGATCCTATATAGGGATGGCCGGTTCGCTCACTGGCTGAGCGTGGTGCTGACAACACCAAGTCAAGGGTTAAGATCCCCTTACCGGTCATCTTAAAAAAAAAAAAAAAAAGATTTTGGATGGAAAAGGCAAAGTGTAAATTTAACTGTAGGTTCTGAAGTTGCGTTAATCTTTGGTGCAGTTTTATTTCCCACGTCTGGTTAAATTCCATAGAGCAGATTAATACTTCCACATGAGAAATGGCCCCTAAGGGCAAAGCACGCACACAAAGCCCAGGCCAGCGTGTCTCACGAGGGCGTCACTCCAGGAGACGGGACCACAGTGCCCACCTTGAGTCGCAGAGCGGGCTGTTGCTGGAGGAGATGCTGGACTCAGAGGCACAGCGTCGTCGGGGCGCTGCCATTCTCCCCGGGCCGCTGCCCAGCCCCTGCTCACTCCTCGCACCCCCAAAGCCGTTGGTGAGACCTGGAACACAGGCAGGCGGACGTCCGCGTCAGCTCCGCCAGAGCCCACTGCACACATACGACCCATTCACGTGCTTAACACTCGACTCTTCTTCAAACTTGGAACATGCTATTTACCACTGAGACAGCCCTCGTTTTTACCCCATGTCCTGTAGCACCTGGCACAGTCCTTAGACCAGAGCAGACACAGAAGTACTTACTGAATGAAACAAACATCCACCACAGTCAAGTCTGATCAAAGCAGCTCAGGGAGCATTGGTTTGAGAAAGGTGCTCTTCTCCAAGAAGTAAAGGCATGTGAGCCAGTCCACAAGGGTAGCACAAAGGACGCCTGCCGGCACCAGCGATGACACACCTGTGTCTGTGACAAAGGCCAGCCCATCCACGCTGCAGGGCTGCCCACAACCACAAAAACATGCTCATGCTCACAGAGCTTCAGGGAAGAGCAAGTTTATGAAACAAAACCTTGTCTCCAAAGACAGGCATTCACATGAACCTCAAAAATGCAGACGAAACACTTCAACACAGAAAGTGAGGGCCCACTCATCAAGGCCACCACAGCTGAGCGGTGTCCAAAACCACCACCACCAAAGCGCGTGGGGACAGGGACGAGCACGTGGAGGGGCCAGTGCCCCGCCGCCCCCACAAAGCTAAAACTCACTGGTATTCTAATACTCACAAGTATTCCAAGTAGCTGAACAAAAGACAATTACATTGTCTCGATACTTGAAAAGCGTTTAATCAAGGCAGATCTCAAAGTCAACTCGATAACATCACTTTCCTCCTCAAAAAACCAGACTTTCTGTCAGTAAACAGGAAAAAACACTTCTGTCCAAACCCCCTCCCTCCATGGGGTCTCCTATGGAGTCAGAAGAGGAGGGAGTGGTGTTCCATCCTTGCTCCCTCTGGGTATGACAGCTCAAGAGGGTACGCTTATTTTTTTTCTAAAAAAGAATCCCATTTTCCCACTTATCTCGCTCTTAAAAAGTTAATTTAAAAATCTCCCAAAGTGTGTGAATTCGTAAACAGAGCATTTCTTTAGAAATTCTGTGGAGCAAATGCCCAGGTACAGAGTTTTCCATCTGCTTTTAACACCTTCCTGTATTTTTTTCAACACTAACAGCAGCCAAGAAATGAACACACAGAGACCGGGCAGGTCTGCTGCTCCCAGGATCCCGGCCACACACTTCCCTTAAGTAAGTTCACAGGATGTCTCGCCTGTTTTTTTTTTTTTTTTTTTGGTGGCTGGCAGGCAGGAGGATCCAATCCCTAGTGCTGTGACATTGCGTTCTAACCGACTGAGCTAAATGGCTGGTCCTCCCACTCCATTTCTGTTGCACTTAAAACTTACCATGAGCTTTAAGAGAAACATAGTATTTTTAATTTAAATCTAATTAATATAGAAGCAGTCAGTGTAGCTAGTCAGAGGTATTACACTCATTTTTGACATCTGGACATTTGAAGGAATCTGCAGGACAATCTTGAAAAAAGCGAGCCCTTAAAACAGCTGAGCCACCACCATGGAGCCTGGCAGTAGCATCCCACCCACAGGGATGACAACAGGTTAGGAGATAGGATCAGATCCACACACACAAACCCTGAAGAGTCATCCTAGCCGTCAAGGATCCCAGGGGAGCAGAGACCTCCACACTGACCTGAATCAGGAAGTCAGAGACGGCCCACCCAACTAGGACAGGCGGCAGACAGATGGAGCCCAGCGCCCTCTGCTACGGCCGAGCCGCACAGGCCCAACCACGGGGTCTGCTGACAAGTCCAGACGGTCTTGAGCGAGCGGGGCCAGGGCATCAATGGGGCCCAGTCAGGTCCCTACACGCAGCCCAACAACCACAAGCCACTCGCTCACAATGCAGTGCTGAGGACACTCAGCCACAGAGCCAGACACCAAGTAAGCCGCTCATGTGTGCATGCATGGGGCTGAGGCCCAAGTGCAAACCCGAAGCACTGACATCCAGACACCACAGCAAAGCCTTGAGGGACTTCGCCTCCCTGCACCAGGGTGCATCCCAAGCCATCCGAGGCACAAAGTAAAAGCCCTTTCGGGCTGAGGAGACACGGAATGGGCCCGAAAGAGGATGCTTTTCTAGGAAAGTGATCAGTGAGTCTCCCTACCTGTGCCAGGTCCACTGGGGGCACCTGGAGGGACCTCAAATGAGAAATGAAGGAGACCAAGCTACGGCCACAGCCTGACCCAACACAGGGCCCAAGGAGGTAGCGGGCAGCAGAGGCAAGACAACGACCAGCCTGGCCACAGCCAGCCCAAGGGTCCACACACCTGATCACGGCAGCACTGGCAGGAGCTCACACAGCCGAGAAGGGACCCAGTGCCCACAGCCCCCAACACAAAGCACAGCCGCCCACGGGAACTCACCAAGGCCAGCACCACCCACTGTGTTAGAACAGCACTGCGAAGCCGGGCCCTAACTGACACTTTAAGGGAAAAAAATTAAACTTAGGGGAAGACCCTTAATTCTGAGAAAGAGAATGATCAAAGGCCTCTTGTTTTTCCTGAGCATGTAATGAGAGACCCCAGGGTGACAAATCATTCACATGCAAAGGTTTCCAGGTGCCACCTCAGAGTCTTGCTGAGCACCCACGAAGTGGCAGGCATCACGGACAAACCCAACAGGACTGAGATCACATCTTCCAACAGGCAGCATGAAAAGCAGGAGCCACCATGCCCAGCCTGAAGCCCAGCAGGGACAGCATGAAGGGTGGCCACAGGCCTCTCTGACAAGGGGACATTCCAGGAAAGGCCAACGGTGAGAAGCAAGATACCCGCCAGTAAGAGCAGGGCTCCAGGCCAGCTTTCCGCATGGCCAGACCAGACCCTGAAGGGATTCCAAGCCTGGACACGTCCCAGGAGGCTCCACTGCAGAGAGATCTTGGATCAGGCTTGGAAAGGCCCCATGGCCACTGCCTGGAGAGACCACAGAGCCGAGATGAGGCAGCAAGGTGCAGACCCTCACCACCACCCCTCTCCCTCCCCTGCGGCCTCTGTAAATGTGCACCCTGTGCAGACCCTTCCTGCCAGCTACAGGCTCAGCGGGCAGGACGTTCTCACAGCACTGAGGCTGGCAGAGCTCACCAGGACGCCTGCCCTCAGTGACCCTGCAAGGACCTGAAAGGACACTCAGTCCAGAAGGTTCTGGAGTCCCCTGCCAGCCTCTGGGGAGGCCCAAAACAGGGAGAACAGAGATGGGCACCTGGCCCACAGGGTATATCCAAACAGCAGGCACTCACGCAGTGCCCAGGCCTCCACATCATGTATACAGCTGGGGACTTCAGCAACTATCACAGCATGAGGTGATTTTTAAATGCTACAAGCAAAGCCAGTAGCTGTGAGAAGAGACAAGACAGCTCCTGGGAAAGAGCTCCCAACATTCACCGCTCCCAGGAGGGCATCCCTCCTGTTACCTGGCCTTTACGGTGGCTTCCTGGGGACAACACAAAGACTCAACACAGAACACACACTCCTCCTTTGCCCACAAAGGAGATGGCGCTATGGTGCTACCGCAGCAGAGCCCAAAAGTGGCCCCTGCCGCACTCATGACCACAGCATCCCCCTACACTGGGCCTTCCCACAGCACATCCAGTGCTGCCTAAGGAGTGGGTCCCCAAAAGGCCACCTGAGACAGCTAGTCAACTGTGCCTGGGACCCAACTCTCTGAACAGCTCATGCTACAGGCAGTGAAAAGGCCCAGGTGGTCCACGTGGGGAGGCCGAGGCCTGTGAGTGTGACATCTGTGTGGACGCCAACCACACTCTGGGCTGCAGCCAGGCAAGAACCCCAGGCCCTGCTAAGCGGCAGCTGGCAGGATGAGCTGGGCTCCCCATCTTCCACCCTGGCCCCCCATGACCGCCGGGATGCACCTGAGGGCAGGACACTGTGCATGCTCACCCTCATGGTGTGGGACGTGAGCCCTGCCCGCCCCTCGGCTCCCCTTGCTCACAGGAACGACCCGAGTGAGTGGGGTGAGCACAAGTCCCAGCCAGAGAGCAACCCAGCCTTCGGTAGACCACAGGGCAGGGTGGGAGCCTGGCGTCTCTGCTGACACGTTTTTACTTCAACCATTGCCAAAATGACTGCATTTTTGCTTCATTTTCCAGTCTTTCAATAAAAACAGAAAACGACAAGATCCCAACCACCACCCTGCTCTTGCTGAGGCCAGCTCCACAAAGACACCTGGGATGGCCCAAGATCAGCCCAGACGCTGTACGAGAGGCCCTGCAGTGCGGGTGCCTGTGCCCCTGGGCAGGACTTCTCCACTGGTCGCAGCAAGCATTTGGCACAGGGACCAATACAGACGGAAGTTAACACCACTCAATAATCCACCGGGGATTATCAGGAGGAAAAAAAGCAAAGAGAAGTAAAAGCAGAAGGAAAATCAGGTAGAAAACAGAGAAATAAAAACGACGCTGACAACCAAGTGAGGAGAGGCTATCCAGGCCCCAAGTTCAGACAGGGCTGTGAGCCAAGTTCCTTCAAACACCCCACCCTGTGACAGCCGCGCTGCAGACACGGCCGTCCTAAGCAGAACCACTGGGGGGTCAGAATGTCCAACTACGTCGTCTGTGGTACAGCAGGTTCTCTGGCCACAGCACCTGGCCCTCCTCTGTATCCTCACGACTATCCAGAGGGAAGGCCAGAGGCCGATGAAACGTCTGCCAGCTTACTGAGGAGAGCGCTGGGGTGCGTGCGCAGCGCCCTCCCACTGCCGGGCTCCGACTTACGGAGGGGTGGGCTGGGTGGGGGCAGAGGTCTCCTCCGTGGGCTGGTGTGTGTGTTTTTGTCTAGAGGATGGCTGAACTGACGATTCCAACGTGTCCACAAGAATGTGTAAAATGCAAGGGTGCAGTGATCCCTCTGTTGCGGGATGGCCGCTTAGCAGAGCTCCAGTCCCAGTCGAGGTAAGAGAAAATAGTTAGGGTCCAAAGAGTGAACTACCCAGCACATTAGCAGTGAAAGTGAGAACCTGGAAAACAGTGGAAAAGCCATTTAGTTGGACAGAAAGGTCAGGAACAGATTAGCCTCTGCCCTGGATAGTCAAGGACTCTAAAGACACCCCCCACTCGCTAACACACACCCCGCCCCGTGCACGAGGACAATCTCGCAGCAGGAGTCTCAGAAGAAGAGGCAAGTGACACACACGTTCTGGCCTGATGGTTCATTGTTGAAAATAAATGAGCAGTCACAGAAGGGGAAGCTATGAGACAGGGCCAGCTCCAGAGCCGTGACATCCATGAGAGCAGAGTCACGACACTTTGAGCCGCTGCGAGGCCTAATGCACACACGCCCAGCCCACAGGCATGCGACAGTGGCACAAGCAGCCCACAGGTGAGCAGTCTCAGAACAAGCCAATCTGTTCTCAAGCTAACTCAGGATCTTGCAGTGCACTGGAGAAGACCAGAGAACTCCCTGTAAGTTCAGAGCACACAGATGAATCTTTGGAAAAAATTAGAAGGTTCCAAATACTTCAAGTCCTCAGACTGCGAAGAACTGCAGCTTGGAGCAAGAAATTCCAGGTGTGCAGAGAGCACCAGAAGGTTCAGGCGAAGGCGAAGCCAGAATGGATGGTGGGATTGGCAACATTCAGACCACGCCTGGCCCCCGCCCTGGCCTGAGCGGACGCAGCAGCAGACGCCTCGTGCTCCTGAGGGTCTGATCTTAGCGCTACTAAGGCTCCCGGGCTGCTCAGGAGAGTGCTTAGGAATTCATCATGCATCCACTGAAATCTACTGCCATTCTGGAATAAGAAAGCAAAAACCTCCATTTCAGTCAGGATCAAAAGGTACAAACATTCTTCCAGAAACGCACCCTGCGGACCATGCTTATTACACATCTGTAGTGAGCTGCTTTAAGACTCATTGTTACCACTGAAAACCTGTGACGACCCCACTCAAATGCAGGGAAGTGGAATGCAGGGGGACACGTTATTCTTTATGAGGGACATTTGATGAGCAAGTCTTGGGACTGCGTGGAGCCACGGCCACCAGCTGGTAACACCACATCCACTGGTCAGATGAGGGCACCTGGGGGAAGCTGCCAAGCAAGGTGCCCCAGAGCTGGGAGACTGCCTCGGACACCGGCTGTGCAGTCGGGCCTCTCTACCAACAGGTATGAAACTCTGAGGAAACAGGATGTCACCCAAGCCTCACGGTCTGTGTGAGGAGTGGATACCCAAAGCCAGGGGGGCACATGTTGGCCAGGGCCTGGCACCCAGGCACCTGACCCACACTGAGCCATCTGCCCGTACCCAGAACACAGGTGTGCCGACTCACCATTCACAACCATCAGGGCTCCTCAGTGAGCTTCAAAAACAAGGTGAGAGAATCTTTCACTAACTTTGGATTAGAAAGATATCTATATCTTTTGAAACATTGAAAGAGCTTCATGTTACTTAGAAACAAAAAAAGTTTTATCAAATTATTTTTAAATGCCAATTTAATATCAATCCATCAAAGTGAAAGGACAAGGGTAGGAAATTTCTGTAAAATTAATTATATGTGCAAAATTTTCCTACATGCTAAAATTAAATTGGTAAGAAATTACTTTGACAACAAAAAAGCATGATCTATTTGCTGGCAATGGCAGGAAAAGCACTTTGTTGTAAAGACCCAGTGGAATTCGGTCTCCTTCACGCACCTAACGTTTCAAGCCGACCTGGTGAGGCTCCAGGACCCAGGACCCAGTGTCCGCGGCTCCTGGCAATAAGAGCACAACTGCCGCAGCCCCACCTCCTCACTGCCGAAATGCCTAAGAAACCACCCAAGCACTAGCAGGGCCAGAGGAAAACACACTTCTCCTCGTCCAGGTGTAACAGACGGACAGACGACAGCCAGAAACCAAGCTCTGACTCGGGACAGAAACAGGACAAGCACGTTACACACACACCCGCGGGGAGCAAACAATGAAGACCTAACCCAGCACCTCCCAGAGGTGCAGCCATCACTGGGAGGACGAACCGATGACAGTCACACCTTTCTAAGGACACAAAATTCCTGGGCCTTCCCTCCACCTGAGGGGTTAGCAGCAGAGGCTGCGAGAGCAGAGGCAGCACCACGTATGCCCAGCACAGCGGGGACCCCGCACATGTGCTGTGGGCGTGGTGGACCTAGGGGACGGATTTAAGTTATAAATGCTTAGCAGTACATCAAAAACACTTCCAAGTGCTACTTCAGGAGGCAATAATCATTTACTGTACATGTGCTGACAAAGCTGCATAAAAGTGAGAAAATGTTAAAATGTTCTTTAAACCGACTGTGCAAAGTGCTGCTCTTAGCATACGGACCGATCCTTTTGGAGGGCCCAGGGGACAAGGTTCTTCAGGATGGGAGGACCCAGGTCCAAGTCTGGAGCCCGGGGCTTGCAGGGACTTCAGGAGACCCCACTGAGGGATGCAGGTGGAACTCTGGCAAGTGCCAGACGTGGCCTCACAGGCACGGCGCACCCAGAAGTGCACACCACGTCCAACACCATCCACTACAAACTACGTCTCCAATCGCTCTTGATATTAAAACAATCAGAGGAAGAGGATGGATGATGGCCAAGGAAGAGCAGGACCCACAGCACGCAGCTTCGGCAAAAGCCTTGCTGGGGCCGCTGCAGAGCCGCCGAGAGACTGCGTGGCCACCCAAACAAGGGCGCCAACCTCAGAGCTACGATTTAGGGTTTCTGAAAGAAAACCCCTCTTCATTCCCATCATCTTCTCTGGAAAGTAAGAGAACACTGGAAAAGCAAAAGCTCAGCACCTTAGACAGTTAGGCTAAGAGCTCCCTGCAGGAGCACGATCGGCGCTGGCTCGCCGGCTGCCCGTGGCATTTACCTGTGTCCAGGCGCTTTCCCGGGGACTCCTCCTCCACCTCAGAGTCTCCACATGTGCTCCGCGACCTTTTCCTTGGCTGCAGAAGAGTCTCCAACCTCGGAAGGACTACAGACAAAAAGGTTTTGGTCCCTAGCTGAGGAGAAGTTGGCTGGGTTTCAGTGTTCTTGGCAGACTTTGGGGGGCTTACACTTTTCGATTTGCAGAAGAGAACAGAAGTGCGTCTGTTTACATCGCTTGAAGGCTCCGCCACTGCGGAGGCCGCCGCCGCCGGCACATCGCCACTACTGGCGAGGGTGGGCTCTGGAGGGTGTCCGCTTAGCAGTGCGCTCTGAGTGCAAGTGCTATGTAATTCATTACCAAATGTGACTCTTTTGAATGGTTTACTCTGCTCTGGGTGGAGCTCTACTGGGTTGAGGGTTGGTGGTTCTGAGTTAGTCTCCGAGTCTGAAGGAAGAGGTAAAGCATCTGATGGTTCAAGTTTAGGGGGAGATTTATCTCCTGAAAAAATTATAAATAAAGTGATTTTTGAAAAGTGAAGGTTATAAAGTCTATTATAAAATTTACTATAAATGTGAAGTCCACCAAAATACTAACTCAATTAAGGAAACAAAGCATCACACAGAACTGTCTGCTAAGCAGTGAGGGCCCGGGGCCTCGGTCACACCACGTGCTTCCCTATCGCCAAAGCCTGGGGGCCTGGTGCCCTACATCCAGGGCCCAGGTGCACAAAGTTACTTTCTAAAAAAAACGGTGAAAGATTATTTCACATATGCTAATATAATACTAAATACACCATTCAAGTTCACGACAATTTCTACAATCAACAATTCACTTACCTTGAGGAGGAAAAGACATTTCACATAACTAAGGGGACCTTAAACTGGCATTCCAGAGTTCTATACTGGCCCAAGATTAGCAAACAAAAGGAAACACATATTAAACCTGATTTCTGACCAGCATTTTCTAAGCTGATACCAAAAAACAGGGAGTGGTGGGTGGCTGTGAATGATTCTCAAGAAAACAAGGGGAAAAATTCCCCTCCCCTCGGAGCACACAGAAGTCTGTGCCGTATTCCCAAATGGTGTCCTGGAAGCTTTATTTTTAATCTGACTTTAAAAATAAAAACAGTCTTTGGAAGAAAACTCTTTTAACCTCTTAAATAAGGTTTTCAAAAATTACCAACACAAAAACGAGTAGTTTGAAAATGACATGGTTCCGCCCTGGAAGGATGATCTGTTGGCACAAGGTGACTCACGCTGGGCTAAACCATAGGGTTTCCCCAGCAGGACTGATTTTGGCTACTGGCTGTGTGACACAAAACCAGGGGCAACAACGTAAGTGATCCTAAAAGTATATATCATCACTAGGTGTAGTTTTTATTTTATGAAACTGCAAACTTCCCAAAAACCATTTGAAATATGTGTGGTTAACATTTTAAGTCCAAAAAGCCATTCTGAAAACAAAACACTGCTCAACTTAGAAGATTCACCTATGTCTCTGAGCCATTCAATTAACTCAGAGTGAATACTTAGAGAACAGTTCCAAAAAAGTTCTCCCTCACTTTAAAGAGCAGCAAAGCAAGGTGGGACCTGCCCCTCAAAGCTTGTGAAAGCAAGTTAGAGTCATTCAAACACCACAGAGCAAGGTGTTTCTTTAACAAAAAGGCTTTTTTTAAAAAAGGCCTTTTATAAAAAAGTTTTAGATAGGAAACACAAACCTATCTAGTGCATAAAACTGATGTCACAAGGGAAAATTACCTGGATCTGGAGATTGTAACGTCCATAAAGTGGAAATACTGAATCCTGAATCACACTGACAGGTTAAAGCACATCAGCAACAAAATCCCTCCCACCCACTCTGTTTAAAGTCGCTAACACACTTAAGAAAATAATATTTACAAACCACAAGGGACTGGATGAGAATTAAGGGCTGCGCAGAAGCTTTCTGCTGGTAAATGCAACCCTCTGCCACGCCTCACACCCACACAGGCCACCTTCCTCCCGCAGCCTCTGCGGCTGCTGCGTCTGGGGCACAGGCCTGCGGTGTATGCACCGCCTGCTCTCGTGTAGCGACACTCCTTTCTACTTCCCGCCTTCCTCTCCTCCCCTGGCCACTCCCTCAGGCCCTTACATCAGGTCCTGACCATGACACTGAAACTGCTCGCTATAATCCCTACAGCCTCTCTAGGGCGAAGGCCTGCAGTCACCCCGCCTTAACCCTGGTGGACGCAGCAGCACTGTGCCAGCACAGATGGAGCCTGAGGAGCCTCCTCCTGGTCTGGGGCTCCAGCCACTGCCGACTGAGGCCCTCCCCTCTCTCCAGTCCACCCTCACCATGGCTGTCTGAGAAGCACTTCAAACCGCCCCCCATGTCTCACTCAACCCTCAGAGCAACCCACTCCTGCCTGGACAGCAGCCCCGCAAGGTGGACAAACCCCTGCCCCTACACCCTGCACACAAGGCATTCCTCCACCACAGTCGCCATTTCCCCCCCCACCCCCCGCACTCTCGGACCTGCTCTGCGTGCCCACCACCAGCTCTGCAGTCAGCTCTGTGGGCAGGCCCAGAGAGGTCCCAGCTGCCACACACAGTACACAGGATGAGCTCCTGCAGCCTTTACCAGGTGGACAAGGGAGGAGAGAGGTCAAGCAGAGGCTGCTCAGACATCCAAGTGCAAACCCACCTCCACCAGCCATTGGACCCACACGGGCCACTGAGCCTATCTATGCCTCAGTCTCCTCATCTGTAGAATGAGAAAACAGCAGCACCTGTGCCTCACAGGGGTGAGGAGTGAACTCATGGCTGCCCACCCAACCAATATCATCCCAGTCGGCCACACCCCCAGTGCTGCCTGGTGCCCCTCACAGAGCAGGCCCAATTAGGTCCCTTGAGTGGAAATTTACTATAAGTTAATACACAAAAGTATGAAAATTATTTTAAAAAGCTCATTGGCTGATAACAATTACATGTTGTTATTTAACTGCATGTGAGAAATGCTCAATTAACTTCTAGAATAAAATCTACATGACCCAAATGTTAAGAGTCTCAGGCTTTGTAAATATAAAGCAATATCCTAAAATTCTACTCACTGGAACTTACCACACACACAAAATAGCAAAATGATTCACATAAATAGGTTTCACATGAGATGTCTAATCTAAACTAGCCACTCTAGGAAACATAAAAGATCCAGTTAAATCTGCAAAAAAAGTTCTATAATATTTTACACACCCGGCCATCAACTATCCCAATCAAATGCTCTCACAAACAAAGCCACAAAAAGCTCTGAAAATTCACAATATAAGTATGGGGACATTTTTCACCTATGAATGGCAGCTACACTAACACTGCCTTGTGCCCGCCTCCTCTCCCACCCTGAGAGCAATGCTCCGTGCACTGTTCCCACACTCCAGCATGGCGTGCACACAGCAGGAGGACCCTGGTGCTAGGTACGTGTGGGTCTCTGACGCTGCACTGAAGTGGGCCCTCTGGACATGCTGCAGATTTCTCCTCCCAAAGCCACCTGCCTTCATTATTCTGCACCCAACTAGTCACCAGGAACCAAACTGAGCATGAAGGTGAAGACCGACACCTCGAAGCCACAAACCTGCCCCCGAAGGCTCAGCAAGCGGCCCTCGGCAGTCTGTGTTACCACGTTCCACCTGGAATGCTGCCCCACCAGCTTACGCTCAATACTATCTATGAAGCCAACCCGACAAAAGCAGCCCAGGCCCACGTCAACAGAGCCAGCGGGAGGACGTGCAGAGGTGCCGGGCCACTGACGACCCACACCCGCTCAGGAGGTGCCTCCCTCCTCCAGACATTAAGTTATCCCTGTCTAGCTTTTCTCAAATAGAAACAATATATCTTACATGATTACTGTTAAATTACCATGTAAGTGAAACTATGTATTTGACATTAAGGAATTATTACCTTTTTAGGTGTGTTAATACTGCAGTTATATTTAAGAAAAACACAGAGGCCAAAGTATTCTTTAAATGTCTGATTCTTGGTTTCCGTCCCATCTAAGTATCACGAACCCACACTTCTATGCTAACACACAAAGTGTTTCTGCTGTCTTCACCAGCATTATGTCATCTCCCTGTCCCGCAGCTGCGCTTCTGGGGCCTCCAATCTCTCCTGCCAGGGGGGCACACCCACAACCCCCTGCTTCCCCTCAGATGGACTTTCAGGCTATTTTTTCTCTATCCAGCTTTCCCATCAGCTAGAAGGAAAATGGCCTTCTCATGAATTTAGTCATTTTAAACAACAGGATTAATAATCCACAGGCAACAGCAGGAACCCGCATCTCAGACTTCACAGTGGGTGTCCTTTCTTTAAAATGACCCCAGAGCTATGAAGCAACAGGCAGGATCTTCCAAGGAGATCTGCTCGCTCCTGCTAAGCGTGAGGGGCCTGAGGAACCACCCTCACTGAGGGAGGCCCCGCGGCTGACTGCAGGATGTCCTCAGCCCTGTGAGGCTGCTGCCGGTGGAGGAAGGCTCTGATGAAAGAACCGAGAAGGCAGCTTTCTGCTCCGCGGTGAAGAGGCCGGGACTGTCTAAGAAATGAGACTCACAAAGACGAGCCCCTGTGACGACGGTGCACTGGCCTGCTGACAGAGCTCTTCCCACCTCACTCTTTTCAGGTTGGCTCAAGGAGAACCCATGGGCCCAACAACCGTTCGTGGCAAAGACAGCCCTGTGACAGGCTGAATGAAAGCTAAGACCACGGGAACCAGGCCATGGTGCCATCCTGGACCCACTGAGGCACCTAAGGCAGGTAGCCCAGGGTCCCAGGTAGGGCTGGCTGTCAAAGATTCCTATGAGCAGATGCTCCTCAGAAAAAAATGCACAAGGCCTCCCAAAGGCAGAGGAAAACGTTATGTGCTGATGATAAAAAGGCTCTTTAGAGAACAGAAAGCAAACATGTGTTCACACTCAAGAATAAAGCCTCCATTCTGTGGACCTACTACATTCTTACACCCAAAAGAGAAGTTCCAGAGTCTGGATGTTATGCTATGGGGTAACCCAAATAAAGGAATCATAAAACTGAAACAGAAAGAGGTACAAAATGAGTGAGGAAAAGGAGGCATAAAACTCCCTAGTGGCATGCACAGGAGGTGATTTTCTGAGAGAAAAGAACTCAGTGGCACTAGTTCTAGTTTCTGCTGGTTGCATAAAGCGACAACACGATGAAGAGGACAGCCACACGTGGAAAGCTGCGAGGAATGCAGACAGATTAGGAGGGTGTCATCGCTGACCGCTGATCTACAGGGCGGCCGAACCTACACGAAAACTCTGAGCGTCACACGATGAGGAACGACGAGGGCTGCACTTAGGGACCCCAATGTCCACAACAGATGAGAGTCTTTGTAAAAAAGCAAACTGTAGAGCGATCATGTGTGCGTACTGTTTTAATATTCTTGCTATTCTTATCTGGATATGCAGGAAAGCTCAAGAGGATTATAAACCAAACTGCGAACAGTTGTGGCAGCAATGGGTCTTACGCTGCTTTCAGTTTCATATAACTGAAATGTGTTGACTTTAATTAGAAAAGGAGAGGGCAAAAAAGAGTAAGGCTGACTTTCTACCAACTTTTCCATGCTCAATTTAGTTCTAAATTTTCACATGAAGTTCCCTTTCACCAAACATAGGACGTGCCCCTTTGACTACCTCCCTGCCCCCCAACCTAGACGGATACAAGCATTACTCCTCGTAATTACCCTCTCGCTACCTCTGATTTTCACATTACTCATTTTCACTAGTTTGCCTGTTGGATGGATGGGTTTATTCTCCTATATCTGTTTCCTACACATAAAAACATCCTTGCTGTCTAGCTCTGTCCCCAGACATTCTTCTGCTGCTCAGACAAGCTGTCATCTGCTTAGCACTGCAGTCTGCAGGGCTGAGGCCCTCACAGCAATCCAGGGTTCGCCTCTGTCACCAGGCACCTGAAGCACATTCCCACCCTTTACAACATTGTGGGGAGCATTTAAGAGAGAAAAGTTTTCTAAACAGTACTTTCAAAAAGCTGCATCTGACAATCTAGTGCATAATTAAATGGCTCTCACTCAACTTACAAAACACAAGAAAAGTATTTCTCATTCTTGTCACATAAGCCAGCCAGTTTTACTCTTCAACACAGTGTAAGATTTAAACCACTCTTTTTAAATAGGTTTTCAGGCCCAACTTGAGGAAGAATATCTTATTCTATGGCCTAAATTTTGTAAACTATTTTAGTGCCAAACTACAACACAAACGGCATAAACTATAATGTCTTTTTAAAAGGAAACAAAAACCCAATGGCAGTATCAAGTGGCAGGGCTTTGTGTGACTGCTGAGCATCTCTATGGCTGACCCTCAGACCCGTGCCTAAGCCTTGCCCTGAAAAGCGGGCCAATGGCGAGAGCCCTCGCGCACAGTGAGCTCACCTTCGTCTCCCGTCTCCAGCCCCAGCGGAGCAGCGTCCTCTTCGAAGCTTCCAGTACCTGAGCCCGCTGCTGGGGGCTGGCTGTGCTGCTGGCTGAGCTTGTTTCGAAGGAGAGCGATTTCCCTTTTCAGCAGTTTTGCTCGTTTACTCCGCGAGCCACTGGACTTCATTGAGCAGGTGAGGTCGAGCTTGTCCAGCAGCTCCCGCAGCTGCTCCTCCAGGCCCAGGTGGGCTCTGCTGGCTGGGTCCAGCAACCTGTCCACTGAACCAAAACACACACACCATTAGACTCACGTCCCTGTGCACCTCCTGAGAACACTTCGCTGGTCCCAACCATTTTTTAAACCACCTGGCCCCAGGTGTGGCTGTCTGGCACTGAGGCACAGACACCCCCCCACACCCACGCACTCTACAGCCACAAAGGTGTCACTGCCACGGGGAAGCACCAGGATGCTCCTGAAGGAGAATTTCTACTCCCACAGCTGACCAGTGGTACAGCGGGGACAGTGCAGGAGCAGCATCCAGATGACACCTGCAACAACCCCTCCTGGAACACGACCCTCCTGTGAGGACAGCCTAACTGTCCGAGTGAGTGTGCAAGACAAAGACCAGGGGACAGGTGCGCACACCCCACCGACCAGGCAACACTCAGCATGGACCTGCACTGATGACTTGTAAATGTGCTAACTTAGGGCTGGTTGCACACTGTGAATCTTGTCTTAGCTATAGTCTTCAGATGTAGATTGTTGTGTGGCTTTATTAAAACTGGGCTGCAAAATTCACAGATGATTCTGAATATCAGGCATTTTTACTGCAGAAATCCCTAGCAATTTCAATAGAACACTAAAATTTATAAAGCACAAATTACCTTCAGTTAGTGAGACATGGCCGAGAAAAGACAGCTCTTTAGAACTATCCGAACATAAAACCAGGAGCAAAAGAAAGGCAGAGAGAAGACAAAAAATAAAGCAAGACTGTCCTGAAACAAATGAATTCACCTTCCTCCAGAAACAAACATTTCATCAAAAGCATCTATCTCGCTTATGAAATGGATAAGGCACTGGCATAAGGTAATAAATAAAAACCCCTAAAACAGAAGGGCCCATGACTTGTATCCATGTCACCACTTCTAACAAAACATCATTGACGCCTCAAAAATGTTCTTATCAACAAAAATGCCATGCGAAAGCCCAAAGAAAAAAGCCTTGCCACATCTGATTCTTTTTTAAACAGAGGACGAACAGCTTCTCCGCCTGTGACGTCTGTGCCACGACAGAGGTCTCGGGGACGAGAGCAGGGGAGTGGCATTGGGTGTGCTTGGGGCTGGCCACAGAACAGCAGGTGCACCCATAGCGAGCAACACCGTGGTCCACTGGCTCACCTGCCCCCCACCAAATACTGAGGACGAAATAAATTGGAACCTTCGCCTTTAATTTTCTCCTTAACAAAAAACCTGGGTGTAGAAATTTATTTAACAGCCTGCATGGCCAATTTCTGAAAGCCCCCAAGCCCTTTCCATTCACAGAGGTCACACGGTGGCAGAGACACGAGAGGTAGGTGTTGGAGGACCACAGAGACCAGGGGAAACAGGCCCTTAGGGGGAGGCGACTGTCCAGGCTGCTCAGGAGAAACAGAACCAGGTGTTATGGAGGCCTTTCCATTTCTAAGAGCTGGAAGGCGATGCCACCCTCGGAGCCAGGCACTGGCGTGGTGGGCCTCTGAGGGGTCCAAGTCAGACAGGGCAGGCTTGGGGAGGGGCTCCTTCCAGTGCTCCACAGAGGCTGGGGAAAAACATTCTAGGAAAGGGAAGAGCACGGGAAGGCCTGAGGCTCACTCTAGACAGTGGCTCTCAGCCCCAGCTGTACTCGGCTCCCCTGGGCATCTTTCAGAATAGGGTGGCTCTGATTTAGCTGGCCCGGGAACAAAGTTAGGAATGAAAGCGCCACCCAAATTTGCTGAGAGCTGTCAGCACTGGGTACTGAGCTTGCACTCATTTATATTTCCAACTTTCTACAAAATGCGTTACTCTTAAAACTGGACAAAAAACACAAATATATTCCCACTCTTTAAAAAAGAACACAACCTATCCTGCTCACCCTAGCAGATGCCTGAGCATTGAAAGGAGACAGTCCCTCTGCGTTGGGCACAGATGATAGCAGTACGGAGCCCCAGGGAGAAGCAGGGAGCTCTGCGCTGCCGGGATGCTGCACGAGGGAGGGAAGAGCAGGGGAGAGTTGGGAGACACAGTGGCTCACTGGCCACACCCCATGACCAGCGGGACACAGGGGGAGGGAGAAGTCAGGCTGCACCACACTCAGGACAGTCTTGCACTAGCCAACAATTTACCAGGAGAGAGGGGAAGCCAAGACCTCTGAATAAATGAATCGGACACCCTGCAACTGCTACTAACAGTTTTAAGTTCAAGAAAACCATGCTTTGAGGTGCTCCACCAACACATCTGGACAGGTCACACCACACGATGGATGATGACAAGGCAGGGTGCAGCAAGAGGCATGCCAGGCTCCCAAGGACGGGTGAGACGTGTGAAGAGGGCGGGCGTGTGTGGGGGTGGGCACGTGGGGACAGGCTCAGGCTGCAGCCCACGAGGGCAGTCGCACACTGCTCCTGAGGCCCTTTCTGCACCACGTACAAACCACAAAGTTGAAGGGTCAGAAGCTAATAAGCCAATGAGAGTTTCAGTGTTGAACTCTGAAACACAGTTGCCAACAGCCTGCCTCTAGCTGCAGGACATCCGCAGAAGTGAACAAGGCCCACTCTGAGTGCAAATCCCAACTATACTGCTTCCTCAATCTGTGTCCTCTGGGCCTGGGCAGCCCCATACAGAGCCACTGGCCACGTGTGTCTCTCCAGTGGACCCCGAAATGTGGCTGGTCCACAGGGAGATGTGCTGAGAGCATGAAATACAAGAGAGAAACACACAAGAGCCCTACAAAGACAGAGGAAAACACCAGGTAGCAGAGAGAATAAAAACAATACATACCCCCTTAGTAATTTTTATGTTGATCAAATGTTGAAATCTTAATACTTTAAATATATTAAGTTAAATAAAATATATTATTAAAATAAATTTCACCTATTTCTTTTGAGTTTTTTTAATAAGACTATCGGAAAATTTAAAATTATGTGTGTGGTTCGTGTTCTATTTCTCCTGGACTGTGCTGACATCCCAGAACAGGAAAGAGTCTGGTGGGAAGAGCATTCCCTCATCTCTTCCTCGGCACAGTTCTTACCGTCTTCCCAGGAGAAAGGCCGCCGAGGGGTCGCCATGGGCCGCTCGGGCAAGTGCATCCCCGAGGCCTCTTCCAAGCCGATGCTGTCCACCTCACGCCGGGCCTGCCTCAGAACAACACCGCCCTGATCGCGCAGCCTCACTGCGGCTCTATAAAACACGGTGTCCTTGGCATTGTACTTCATGCAGTTATCTACAATGAGATCAAAATCCTCCTCAAACTCATGGAGGTTTTTATACCCTTGAGCTTCTAACCGTTTCCTCATTGTGGCAAAGTCCATGGGATGTTTAATGTGATCCAAATAATCTGGTACCTAATTTTAGGGAGGAAAAATAATCATTTACAAACTAAAAAAGATTCTTAATTTTTCTATACTTATTATTCCAATATACAGCCAATAAACCTGTCATACTTAACAGATGCACACACACACGCGCGCGCACACACACACACACACACACACACACAGTACAGACTATTTTCACATAGCTAACCAGTGACAGCCCTGAGGCCAACAAGGTATATAAACTCAAATCCTTACAGGGACCTGCGGACTCCAGTTCCTTTATCTAAGAGCATGTTCGCAGGTACGCTGGTCAGGCAGAGACACCACCAGTTGCTGAGGGCTCTGTGGGGACTCTGGCCTGTACTTTCAGTATTTTACAGTGAAATGTAACAATTTGTAATAAAAAATAACTAAACAAAAATGGGGACTAAGAATATAAGTAAATGGACTCTACCTAGTTCGTTTGCTACTCAGGCAGCAGCGCAATCCAGTCACACCAGGATTAGAAGGCGAGCAGCCGCCAGTACCCACCTCCTTCAGACTCACAGGCTGGGCGAATATCTTCGCAGGGTCCTTCTCCTGCAACTGGTCCAGGACTGAGCGCAGCAGCACTGTCAGCGGGGTCAGCCGCAGCTCCATGGCGATCTGCTCCACCTTCACCTGGAGACAACAGGACCGAGCTTTAGCCCTAGGGAGCCAAACAAGCGTGCCCCCAACTCGCCAAGCTCAGTTCCAGTACATCCCACAGCCACACAGAAGTGTGTGCTTCAAGCCCTATCGCAAAGCCTCCCACGTGGGGCCCACACACCCTGTGCCCAGCTGCCACCCTGCCCAAGAGGCAGCCCCTCCTTCCGGCCCCCAAGCTTCCTCCAGGCAGAGGCCAAGGCCGCCCTCCATAAATGCCCTGCAATCCAGGGCAGACAATTGCCTGGCCCAGCTTCAGTGAGGTGCTAACGTGGGGCCGATGTGCTGGGGGATGGGGACAACAGCACAGAGGGTGGACAGGGCAGCTGGGCAGGTACCACAGGTGCATGAGGGCAGCCGAGCCCTCTGAGAGCCGCTCCAGGGCGTTTCCAACCACAGGGCATTTCCCGTGAGACCAACAGGGGTCCTCAATGCCCCCAGGGTGCTCAAGGGACCGTCCTGCGGTGGGGTCAGCCGTAAAGCCCTGAGCCACACCTGCTCGCGCTTGAGCTTCTCGCGCTTGCGCAGCAGCTCTATCAGCAGGCGGGCGCGCTCCAGGTCATGCCGCAGCCGCTGCCAGTACTTGAGCTTCTCCTTGGCGGCCTTCACTTCCTCGTCGTTTTCTCTCTGAGAAAGTGAATTCAAAGCTTCCGTCAGTCATACAAGCGGTTGTGCCTGCAAAGGGCCCAGACGCTGACACAGGCGAGAGACCCCGTAAGTCTGTGCACGTTGAGGCCATCAGCAACATGGGGTCCTGCAGGCCTGTCCTAGCCAGGACATGGGACCAACCCTCACTGGACCCCCCATGACAACGCCGTGATGGAGGGACGAAGGGCCAACCAAGGCGGAAGCCAACACCAGTGCATGTCCTCCACCCTCCGAAGTACGAAGAGGTCTCCACAAGCAGGAGGGAGCCGGGCCTTCACAGGACCCAGAAAGGCTCCCAAAGGGCACTGGCCTAGCAGGAGGAGCAGGAGTCAGCGGTTGCCCGGGTACAGCGGGGCCTTGCGTTGACCTCCAGGAGGGCTGGGCACGGAGGCAGCAGCCAGGAAGAAACCAGGTGCATAGACACATCAAGCTGAGACCATTCTGGTTCATGACAGGGTGTGGGGGGGGCTTCAGGGGCTCAGCGTGTTGGTCCCACCATGGCCTCACTGCTGGCACCTAAGACCAGGTGCACTCTCAAGCACCGATCAGCAGCACCTACTCCCGATGGAGCAAGATGGTGTGCCAGACAGTACCTGCCACTAGCCTCACCCAAGACCAGCCCTTTTCCACCCCAGAGAGATCAAAATAAGAACACAGGATTGCAACAACTATGACAAGGAAGGTGGTGGGAGAGCAGGCTGAGGCTGAAGCAGGAGGACCGAGGACCCTCAGCCCTGTCCCTGCCTTGTCCCCACAGACCTGCCCACATAGCGCACCGCGGCACTGCCCACAGCTCTCTGAGCAGGATAAGGCACCACGGCCCACCTATGCTACCCCCAAAGTCGTCACAGAAACCTTTGCAGAAGGCATCCTCAAACCAAGTGCATAGAAGAGTCACACCAGAAGAAACAGGAGAGCCACATGCCACATAATGGGGGAGACACGCCCATGGCAACCTCACGGAAGCCTCAACAGGATGGCCGAAGCCCTCCTCAGCACAGGGTCAGCATTTTGGCCAATCCGCAGGAAATTTCAACCAAAGGCATTCCTGCATGACCAGTCACCACCAGTCCTCGGCACTTCCTGCATCTCATCCAGGCAGACCCCAGCCCATTCTGCCCCCCATGTTCCTGAGCAGCCGCCAGGCCTCACACTCACACTGCCCCAAGGTCAACCCAGGCCAGGACCTCTGGTCCACAAACATGTCCACAGCAGTCACCACCCAAAGCTAATGCCCACCCCTGGCTAAAGGCCCCACCCTCTGCCCAGTGGAGAAGGGACAGGGCAGGGACACCACCTGCCACCTGCACAACCACCTGCAGTGGGACACCCTGACCCTGTCTCATTAAGGGAGGAAGTGAGTGCCATCCTTCCGCACTGCCGAAGGACAACCTCCCCGAGACACACATGGCCTCATGACAGCGGCTGCCATCAGCTTCTGGAACATACTCCATGCTTGTGAACCCTCCACTCCCTCTCTCTGGACTGCTCTGTCTCTCAGCTGCCCCACGACCACCACCACCAAGCTACAGCACAGAGATTCGATCCTTAGGAAAATCCCATCAGCCACACCACCTGGCACTGTCCATGGCCCATGTTGCAGGTGCACGTTCTAAAGGACTTAGGTCTGAAGGCAGAGAGGCTGCAAGGAAGCTTCACTGTCCACACAAAGAGCAGAGAAGGCACAGGAGGTGCCGAGAGGGATGGCACGAGCTCACGGAGGGCCCAGGAGGAGCCGTGTCCTGCAGGCACCTCCCACCTCCACTGTGAGGCGGCTCCAGCAGCCACCGCGGAACAAATGGCTGCATTTACCTTAATGTTACTGAAAATGCTCAGTCATTAAACCAAGGTTAACAATAATACCTACATAAACAAAGCCAGTAAACACGCATAAAGATGGATTTAGAAATCCAAATTCCCCAAGAGCGTCTCAAAATCATCTTGTCCATTAGTCTGAAATAAGACACTTATGGAAACATGACCCAAAAGGATGTTTGGCCTGGTGATTCGAACCAAGAAACCTCGTAATTCCCAACAAGCTCTTTACTGAATATTTGCTGGTGAGTAAAACATGCTGGCTTGCCTGCTGACCTGGTTTTAACGAAAACATGTCCGGCAGCAACCAGGGCGTTGCCCAGCAGAGTGGGGACAGCAGCCCCTGCAAACAATGGCTTCCCAACGGAGGGGCCTGTGACAGGCGCAGCCTCGTCTACACCAAAGTTCCCAAGTTTCCTCACTCTGCTCTGAAGTGGTCTTTATTTCCTACGTAATAATCAGTCCAGGAAGACTCCATGAAGTAGGGTAGAAGTGAAGTTACTTGTTGCCAGAAGAAACACCATGCCCCGCAGCATTTCAGTTCCAAACACACACTGCAGGGGATTCCGTGCGGGGGGATGGGCAGACGACGACCAGAAGCCCCTCCCATTAAAACCACCTGTGCTGCGAGACAGGCCAGTCCAGTGATGAGGCACAGGCCAGCTCCACAGGGTAGAGGCTCCTGACAAGTCCACTCAAGTCCTGGGCCACGACCAAGGGCCTAAGACCCCAAGGGCAGAGGTTCTAGCCCTGCCAGCTGCTGGGCTCCTGTGCCACCAGCAAGAGGGGGCAGAGGCCCCATGTGTGGGCAATACCACCCAGCACTGCTCTGAGGACAGACACCATAAAAGCTGGTGGACGTGCTCACAGAGAGCAGGAGAGGATGGGGGCAGGGGGCAGGATTAACAAAGAGGCAGTCGGTCAGGCCTGCAAACACCGCCGAGCGTGCACTGATGACAAACTACCACTCAACCTAAATCTAAGCAGTCACCTCGAGCTCCTCCTCCCCCAGTGCACACCCGCAGCTCCTACTCACTGCACATGCCAGTACAAAGGCCCTCAGAAAGGTACCTCCTTTCCACCAGGCCAGTACCTGCAGGGACCCTGAACACATAGCCAGGGCAGACCACTGAGAAGGCGGCCATCCTTGACCCTGCTGCGGCACCGGAGAGCCTCTCCTGAGGCACCTGCCCGCCCCACAGGAAGGTCAGGAGCAGGAGAGAAGGAATACAGGTGCATCAAGTCACAGCATCAGGTACTTCTCAAGCTTCAAATCGTTAAACCACACCCAGCCTTAACCATGCCACGTGCAACCTTAGGTTTTAGACATACCCCAGAAAAACCAACCCTCACTGGCACAACGTGGCATCACAGTCTGAGTGGGGCCCTTCAGCTCTACCCCCGCCCTGCTCATGACACAGGAGCAGCAGGCACTGTGGGCACCACCGGCACCACCAGCTCTCACACTCCCACACCAGCCCCATGGCTCTGAGCAGGCGGGAGGACCTCCAAGCACAGAGTGAGCCTTCTCCAGCCATTTCTGCAAGCCCAAGTCTCTCCCTCCGGACTCCCCTGTCCACCCAGCAGCAGAGCTAGAGGCATTCAGCAGCAACTGTTTTCAGTGTTATGGGCTCAAATCAATGCAGCTCCTTTGACTCCTTCCCAAACATCTTTACAGAGCCCTGGTCCTCTGCCAGGACAGCTAGCCCCTCCCTTCTAGTTGTCCCATGGTCAATGCTCTCCTCTTTACAAACTGATTTTGTGTGTGACATGACATGACGTGAAAACCACCATGCTCCTGGTGGCTCTTAGGGCGATGGTGGAGAGGCGGTCACAGAGGGAGGCCCCGGGCCAGGGTCTGCTCAGTGTTTGCAGGCATGACCCTCTTCTCCCCTCCGCCTCGCTCCATCCAGCCCTGAGCCCTTTGTTTCCGAGCTCCTGTGCGGGCTAAGGGTGATGTGCCTCCCACCCCCAGCCCGCACAGCCACGTCAGCATTTTGTTTTACATGGAATCTGTTGACTCTGTTCCTTTGTGGTTCACCCCATGGCTTATGCGGAGAGTTCCTTCCAGCCCCAGACAAGATCCAAGGTCTGAATTCTCAACTTCCTTGCATCCAAACACTCCTTCCCATCTCTTCACCATCACTGGGGTGAATTCTACAGCCTCAATCCTGCCAGCACCCCAATCTTCCCACTTCACTCCGCTGCTCATAACTCCACGTCTCCGGGAGGCCTGTGGCTGTGTGGGGAGTCCCCACAGGGTTGTGGTATAAGAACAGACGTGGAGCAATGTTTCTCAGCACAACAGAATGAAAAACATGGTTGACTCCTTCGACAAACAGAAAATACTTTCTTAAGCCACTACTCTGTGCCAGGCACTTCAAAATAAAGCCTGGCAATTTAAGGGTTCTTGCTCAGTAAGGGACGGACTTACAAACCTGAGCAGCCTCCCAGTAGTCACAATCCCCCTGAGCAGATGCGTCTGCGTCGGCCCCGTGGAGGCAGCAGAGGGGAGCAGCCTTGGGGAGGGCACACAGAAGCCCCTTCTCCACGGCCAGCACAGCCTGCGGTGATGACAAGGTCCCACCCAAAGCCCCTGTCAGGGAACTAAGGACTCCACCACCAAAACCAGACTCACAAATCAGTAACCTCCTGGAAGCAGAAAGCACTCCAAGGAGCAGTCAGTCCCAGGCTCAGAGCAGCCTCCGTAACTACCAAGGAGCACACCACAGCAGCGCCGCGTGGTAGAACTGAGCCATCTTCGCAGGGGACGAGAACAGCAGCAGAGCGCTTGAGACAACACAGGTGCCGTGGCCCACAGCGACCCGTCTACAAACTCTACAGACCCAAGCTTCTATCGGCCGGGGACCAGCACTCTGTAGAGAGTGTGGCCACCCTATCTCACACCCGGGACTGCAGTGGAAAGGACAGCAAAGGGTTTCTACGAGACTGCGCTCTGCCGCACCTCCCAACCTCAGCCCGAGGCAGCAGCAACTGTGGACGCACCCTTACCAAAGGACCGGCCACATCTGTGGAGCAATGCACTGATGAACTATTTTTGTTTACTCTCGTGACATCTGACAGCAGCCAATTCTTTCATTTCTAAGCCCTGCTTTCCAAAACTGTTTTACAGTATCAGATGGTTCTTTAAACCCAAATTAACTGCTAAGACGTAAGAGTTTGTTTGGGTTTGTGCTTTTGTAAAAGAAGACTCCCACTCCCTCTCTCAGCTCTCTGGACCCCTACCCATGTCCTGTGGTCAACACTAAACCAGCCTTCAGAGCAAGGCCCTTCACATACATCACTCCTTGCACAATGTCTCCAAAACCCAAACTCCAGGCCCAGCTCACAGAGCCCAGCTGTTGGGCCCAGGCTCTCATCAGCCTCCCCTCTTCTGTCCCCAACGGGATGCCTGTGTGGTCACAGGCTCACAACTTCCCTGGCACCCCTGGTCCCCAAGTTGGCAAAGCACCAGGCACAGAGCAGTCACCCCACTGGGCGGTGCAGATGGACGAATCACCTGCACAACCACAGGCTGACAGCTCAGGGCACTCGTACCTCCTCATGTGATCCTCGGGCTGGACAAGCCGGGCCTGAGGACAAAGATCACAGGGCCCAGCCTGACCCAGGCACCCTGTCCTGGAGGTGGTGTGTCTGGTCAGTGTCAGTGAGCAGTCGCGGAGGGTACGGGCCACGTACCTGCTGTGTGTTTCTCTGGGACTGCAGGCTGGACTGGAGCCGCCGCAGCAGGGGAGCACCGTTCCTAGACAGCCTCTTGAGTAGCCAGTAGCTGTGAGCTCGCTCCACGAACTGCTTCTTCCGTTGAATGGCCACCTGATTCGCAATCCTATTTAATCTAAAACATGGAAAACTCAGAGTTTAGCGGTAACGCAGTGTATCAGGATACTCTCGTCATGGAGACTAAAATGACAGTGCCACTTCTACTAAACCCACACACATCCATACTCTGCGTCCCTCGCTGAGCATCACACACACAATTCCTACCACCCCTGGTATTGCTGAAACAGAGTTCCTGATCTACCTACTTGAATACTTCTTTTGATTTGCTGAAATATTTATCAGATTAGACATCTAAAAGAAAATACTCTGAGAAAAGCTTTAAATGTTAGAGTTCTTTATGTGCTTTCTGTCTACACACAGGTGGACCTCGACCAATGTCTACTGAGAGCCCCATCAGTTCCAACATAAGTGAGACCAGGTCACACTCAGGAGAAATGGAGAACGAGGGCACTAGCCCCACTCTGTCACCTCAAGCAGGAAGAGATGTGACAATCCAGGGCAGCAGCAACGGTGGCAGGACTGCACCCACAGAGCAGTCACAGTTCTTGCAGCAGTCATAAGTGAGACCAGGTCACACTCAGGAGAAATGGAGAACGAGGGCACTAGCCCCACTCTGTCACCTCAAGCAGGAAGAGATGTGACAATTCAGGGCAGCAGCAACGGTGGCAGGACTGCACCCACAGAGCAGTCACAGTTCTTGCAGCAGTCATCCTCATGTCTCCACGAAAACGTCACCCTTTTAAGGACTTTAAAATGCAAAGTGATTTTAAAATCACTTGCATGAGGAAAAAAGATGATAATTTTAAAACCCTCAAAGACTAGCCAGAAAGTTTTCATGTCCCTGTTATTACCCTTCCTGCTGTGACAAAAAATAATTCATCAATTTATCTCACAAAGTCACTAAAAAAAAATCTAAATTTAATCATAAGCCAAAACTTAACAGAAATATAAAATGCAACAAGGAGACATTCCTCATTGTGCACCAAACGTCAAAATTTCAGGATAGAAATTAAGGAATTTTAAGATCAAAATTTTAAAAGAATGCAAATCAAAAGTTTTACGGAATAATCCACAAACAGAAATGTCAGGTAAAAACCCCAGCTCGTCTGTGTCCAGTTCATTCCTAAGACTGCTCCAATCACATGGCTCTCGCCTCCTGGTTGAGCGCTGCAGGGGACACCGCCCTTCGAGGCACTCAGGAGCACGTGCGGCCCTCCTGGGGTCACCAAGTCCCTTGATGCCTCTTGCACATCACACAGAACCAACACCACCTTTCCTGGCAGGACATGGCTCAAGTGTGGGCCTTGTGGAAGGACACCGACCCAACTGGGAACCAACTCCAAGAGCAAATCCATGCCAGGAACCCCATGGGGGCTTTTCAAGAGTGGCCCATGGAATCCAGACTGATGAGGAAGGTACCAGGAGCTTCCATGGGCAGAGATGCCCCAGTGCGTCCACATCCTGCCCACCACCAAGGACCACATCACCAAGGACATGCAGATGCAGGCAGGAGGGCGGCTCCGGTGGAAGGTGAGCTGGGGGACGCAGGCTCTGACCACGAGGCACCACATCTGCAGGTGGGCCTGGGCTGACCCTGTCACCTCACAGCTGTGATTTCTGTTTTTTACCACTTTTGACTGAGCATAACCCGTGTGCAGGAAACTGCACAAATCATACCACGTACAGCTCAGTGATCTTGACGTGAATACTGATGTTTCAATGCACATGTACACACTAAGGGGCATTTCTATGATCAAATGAGAGAACAAGTGTTTTTAAATAACTTGAAGATCCAAAGAAATGCTGGTTGGCAATATGCTTACAAAGAAAGATTCTGACCTCATAAAACATGCCACCATCTTCTGCAGTCAGGATTTTTGGACATTGAGAACAGCTCTCGGGCAGTGACAGCAGGCTTTGATGAAAACGCTGCATGTGGAGTGCTGGCTACACCTCTGACTAGCTGCTGCCAGCAGCAAAGAGGGAGTGGATGACAGGTGCCCATCACTGCCTACAGGAAGGACAGCAGCCCCTCCTGGGAGGCAGGCTTGCCAAGTGAACACATTACCATCAAACCTGCACCCCTCAAACCCCCAGACCCAACTACCAATTCACAGGAAGTGGAGGGCAGAATAACACCTTAAACCATGCCACAGACAAGCACTCAACTCAAGTCCAGCCAAGGGACCCGCTATGGTCAGGAATCTAGGGACCCGAGCCAGTACAGGTATCTGAGAGGACTCTCAACAATTAAACTGCAAAGGGAAGGAGACCAAAAGGGACCTTTCAGAAAAGAGAAATTAAAGGACACAAGTATTATCCTAGAGGCACGTGTAAACCGGGTGTTTAGGGAGAAAGGTGCAGGAGTGAGTCCCACACAAGCCAGAATGGTGCTTGGTCCCAGGCAAAGCATGGAGGGAATTAGGGGCTGGCGAGGTCCTGACCTCTGACACAGATGTTGATTACAGGGTGTTTACTCTATAGTAATTCATTAATCTACACATCTGTTTTACACAACTTTCTGATGTTGTATTCTTTTTAAAATAAAATACTTTCAAAACATGATGTTGGCAAGCGTATACTGAAGGTTTTCCCAAGCCTTTCTGAATGCAACGGCTATTCTAGCCCTTCTGCAGGCGCACAGGTGCCCAGATTTAGCTTCTCGTGAAACTCAAGGAGGATGGAATTGGAGTCCAGTTGATAAACATCGGTTTGCAATTTTTGGTATAACTTGGAAATAAGTTTTAAATCTGAGTGCAGTGCTACAACAAGACTGCTTCTGTACAGCCTACTTACACATGATCTGGGTTCCAGCACTCATATCCATAAAACAGAACCCAGGAGCAGGACTAAGGGTGAGCCTGTCGCATCCGAACAGTGAGGAATACTAGTCTGTGGAAACACCAACGAGTCTTTTTAAAGCCCCATTTCATCGAGAGGCATCCTCATTAAATGTCACTTATGGTTAAGAACTTTCAAGTTGTACACTTGTTTTGCTTGAGTGTGTACTAACAATTTTAACAACCTAGTCAGAGCGAAACCTCGATGCTCAAAGCCCGGCAAGATGGGCATGCAGGTCAGGATGGGGTTGGCAGAAGCAGGCCCCAGGCAGGGGCTGCATGTTCTAGGAGCAGGATGCCAAGTCAAATACCGGACCACCCAGGATCCACTGGAAATGATGTGCATACTTCCTGTATTCCAGAAATTATGCCTTTTCATATTTGACCTTGGGGTGAAAAATGCTAGACTTCAACTCAAGAACATGGATGGCACTGCTTTTCAAAATTATTTTAGGGGTTCGTGTGAGCAAACAAGCCTGAAGAACCCAGGGTTACACAAAGGGTTTAAGGGACTGAAGAGTGACTTCCAGGCTGGGAAGCCCAAGCCCCTCCACAGACACAAGAGTCAGGGACACAACTCCAAATAACAAAACTAAAGCAGAGACATGAACGTCCCAAAGGCTGGACAGCTCAATAAATACCAGGAAATGAATCCCTGAAAATGAGAGAAGGTCACCAGATTTCCAGCATCAAATGTCCCTTGGGTTTTTCAACTAGGGGAAGACACTCAGACTTCATTAAGTCAAGTACACACGTTGACACATTGGTATTAACATGGAAACCACTAGAAGTACCATAATGAAATGTATACACATGAAATCCTAATACCATTAAGATATCAATACCACCCAAAGTGATCCAGAGTCCATAAAATCCCTATCAAAATCCCAAAGATGTTTTTTGCAGAAATAGAAAAACTGACCCTAAAATTCATAAAGAATCTCAAGGGACCCTGAATAGCCAAAACAATCTTGAAAAAGAACAGAGCTGGAGGACTCACACTTCCTGATTTCAGAACTTAATGGAAGCTACAGTCATCAAACCAGTGTCGCACTGGCATAAGGAAAACAGACAGCCTAGAAATAAGCCCTCGCACATATTGTCAAATGTTTTTGACAAGGGTGCCAGGACCACTCAGTAGAGAAAGGACAGTCTCTTCAACAAATGGTGCTGGGAAAAACAGATAGCCACATGCGAAAGAATGATGTTGGACCCCACCTCACTCCATGTACAAAAATTAACTCAAAACACATCAAAAACCCAAATGTACAACCTAAAACTACAAACTCTTAGAAGAAAACATAGGGCATAAGCTTCATGACATTGGATTTGGCAATGATTTCTTGGAAAGGCACAGGTAACAAAAGGAAAAAATAGACAAATGAGACTTCACGAAAATTTTTTAAATGTGGGCATCAAAAGACAACATCAGTGGAGTAAACAGCAACCCATCGTGTATCTGATAAGGGATTAAGATACACGATGAGTTGCTGTTTACTCCACTGATGTTGTCTTTTGATGCCCACATTTAAAAGAGAACTCCTAAAAATCAACAAAAAATTAACAACCCAATTCAAAAATGGGCAAAAGACTTTAACAGACCTTTCTCCAAAGAAGGTATACAAATGGACAATACACACATGGAAAGATGCTCAACTTACACAATTATTACAGGAATGAGATCCCACTGCATGCCCATTAGGATGACTACTATAAAATAAATAAATAAATAAAAATAGCGAGTGTCAGCCAGGATGTGGAGAAACTGGAGCCCTGTGCTCTGCTAGTGGGACAAGACGGTGCAGCCACTGTGGAGAACAGCGAGGCAGCTCTTCAAAAATTAAAAAGAGAATTCCTAGCAATTCCGCTCCCAGGTATACACCCAAAGAATTGAAAACAGGGACTCAAACACACATTTGTACACCCACGTTCATAGCAGCATTATTCATAATAACTAAAACATGGAAACAACCCAAGCGCCCACTGACGAATAAATGGATAAACAACATGTGCTCCATCCACACAGTGGAATATTGTTCCGTCTTAAAAAGAAAGGAAATTGACACCCTACAACACAGAGGAACTTTGAGGACATTATGCAAAGCAAAATAAGCCAGTCACCAAAAGACAAATTCTTTATGATTTCACTCATATGAGGCACCTAGAGGAGTCAGATTCACAGAGACAGAAGACAGAGTGGTGGGTGCTAGGGGCTGGGGGAAAGGGAATGGGGAGCAATTGTTTAATGGGGACAGAGTTTCTGTTTGGGAAGATGAAAAGACTGTGGAGATGAGAGAGGTGATTAGTCACACAGTGTGAATGTGCTCAGTGCCCCTGAACTGCACGCTTAAAAATGGTTAAGATGGTAAATTTTACAGGTGTAAAATATTTTTGAAAACTGAAAATAAAAGTTAGAATAGAATGTGAACCTTCCAAATGAGCAGAGAAGGAAAAATGCCTCTCCCATACAAAAAAAGCAACAAAACCTGAACCAATACATGAGGGGTAAAGAGGACCTAAACTCATTAATTAAAAGAGGTGGTCAAATTGGCTAAAAAAAAATTCCAGTTTTAAAAGACACAGCAAAGCTAAAACAAGTAAGGAAAACGGCCAGATATGTACTGACCAAAAGAGGGGGTACCACTGACTAATAGCAGAAGCTCAGGTAGAGCCCAGGGCTGAAAGGAACTCACCAAGCTCCAAACCTGCATGGACACCTCATAGGAAATCTTGAAAAGATCAAGTGCAGAACCTTGCAGAACTGCAAGAACTGTCAAGCCTATAACCCTAATGAAACTGACAAATGTGAACACAATTTATACATTTGATTCAACAGGCTCACACAGAACGGCATCTAGTAATGAAGAAACACGTATTACTCCCAAACAGAAATGGATTGTCTGCAAAAACTGACAACATACTAGGCCATAAAGTCTCCACAATCAAGGGATGAATGAGTTTCACACAGGCCCTAACCTCTGACCACAATAAATGCAAAAGAAATAAATAGTTTTTAAAAATTCATTTGGTAAATAAAACATGTACTTCTAGACTGCTAACGGGCAGAAGTAGAAATTACAACATCATGGGCCAGCCCATGGCTCACTCGGGAGAGTGCGGCGCTGGTGACACCAAGGCCGCGGGTTCGGATCCTATATAGGGATGGCCGGTGTGCTCACTGGCTGAGTGTGGGGTGGACAACACTGTGCTGAGGGTTGCAATCCCCTTACCAGTCAAAAAGAAAAAAAAAAAGAAATTACAACATCATGGGCCAGCCCGTGGCTCACTCGGGAGAGTGCGGCGCTGGTGACACCAAGGCCGCGGGTTCGGATCCTATATAGGGATGGCCGGTGTGCTCACTGGCTGAGTGTGGTGTGGACAACACTGTGCTGAGGGTTGCAATCCCCTTACCAGTCAAAAAGAAAAAAAAAAAGAAATTACAACATCATAAGAAAATGATGAGAATTAAACATCCAGGGAAACATCACAGATCACGACTGGAGGAGCCACTGATGAGCAGCCCAATAAGACCTGTGACCTGTGCTCGTCAGCAATGCCCCTGAGCAAGCCAACAGTAAGAACACATGAGACAGTCCCAAAAACACGAAAGTTCGGTCTTGGAAAAGACTAGTACACAAACTGTGGTAAGGACCAGTCGAGAAAGAAGAGAACAACACTGTTGGGAATGGGAAAAAAAGAGAGAGAGATCCAATTGAAAATGAATACAAGGACCACCTTTATGCCAGTGAATTTGAAAACTCCGATGTAGAACAAATCTGCAGAAAAAAGCAACGTAACAAAACTGACTTCTAAAGAAAAAAGAAAACCAAAGTACACCTATGTAACAATCATTTTCTAGAAACTAAATCAATAGTTTAAAATTTTACTCCCACCCCCAAAAGGAAAGAAAAAGGTGATTCTTCAGAAGAGATGAAATGCCCAAAACAGGCACATCCGCAGGGACAGAAAGTGGATTGATGGCCACCCATGGCTGGAGAAGGACAGGAGGTAGAGGGTGATGGCTAAGGGGCAGGGTTCCTTCTTGGGGTGATGGAAATGTTCTAAAATTGGTTGTGGTGAAAAATGCATAACTCTGTGAACATACTAAATCCACTAAATTGTACACTTTAAATGGGTGGATTTTATGGTGTGTGAATTATACTTCAGTAAAGCTGTTTTTTAAAAAAACTGATAACATTCTCCCACTGAGTTTGTGGGGCTGATAACACCAAGGTCCAGGATTCGATCGCTCTACTGGCCAGCTGCCAAAAAAAAAAAAACAAAAGTAAAAATTCTCCCACTGGTGGGAGAAGCATGGATGAAATGGGACGCACAGGTAAATCCAGCAGCATTGGTAGTCTTCTAATTCTTAGGCTGCTGACTGAGCCCAAGGATATTATTTGGCATCATTATTTATACATTATGCATGCATAAGTTATGCACATGTGCCTGCAACAGGAATCTCTGCAAGAAATTCCTCAGAACCACAATATTCCAGACAAGCCGCTTGCACAAGGACACTCACTGAACGATGGCTGCCTCCACCAGCGAGCCAACACCAGCTCTTGCAACAAGCCCCTGTAACCAACAGGGTTGGTCAAGGCAACTTATGTGGACCTCTCCCTTCCATTCTTTTAAAAGCTTCCCCTTTCCCCAATCTCTCTGGATGCACCTATGGCCCACCACAGCATGTGTATCCCGGGCTGCAATCCCTTGCTACTCCCAAATAAACTCTCTTTTGGAGAGTCAGCCTCTCTGTTGCTCATTTAGATTGACGTTTGATATATATGTATCAAATAATATCAATTTTTAAGGTATATTAAAATCTACAGTACTAACGGACTAAAAATTCAAAAACAGAAAAATAATTCAAAAAATTAAAAATATGTTACTATTATAAACTATTTGTGGTGCAGAAACAAAAGGAATCTTCCTTAATCTAAAAGAGCATTTGTAAGCTCCTCCAGGAAGCAACACAGCAAACTGTGAAACATAAGAGGTAGCCCCCTGTAAGTCACCAGGACCACAGCAAGGATGTCCACTATCACCTCTTCAAGCCAACTCTGGACTGGTGGTCCTAGTCTCAACTAAGTGTGCACAAAGATACGAAAACGTGAAGGATCAGAAAAGCCCACCCAAACTGTCATTTTTCAAAGATACCATCCACAAAGATAATCCAAAAGAATCTACAATGTATTACAACAGTTTAAAACAAAAAACCTCTAACTACACAAATGGCTAAAAAATGCTAAGTTTAAAAAACATACTACTTACATTAACAGAACAAGTTATCTAGACATAAACCTAACAGATTTTTATGGAGAAAACCATGAACTTTTATTATGACATAAAAAAGACCAACATGAGCAGCAAGGTAAGGCCATGTTTGAGTTTAAGTGAAATCAACAGTATAAAAAGTTCAAGCTTCATAAAGAAATGAAGTCACAGGGGCCCTAACCAAAGCCTGATGAGATGAAGCACAGACCTAAAGCTACTGCCCACTGCACACGGGAGAGCTGAGGACCAGCAGAGCCAGGACTGTGAGGAGCAAGTGTGCTCACCCAACCTCAGACCAAGGCTCGGCACAAGGCCACCACAGGTCTAGGGATGAGGCCACCCACACGGAAAGCCCGACAGGTAAGAGCTGACCCTGCACACCAGCAGGCAAGCAGGAAGGCCCACAGCATGCACGATTCGCTGTACACGGGGGAAAAATGAAATCACACCCTACCTCACACCATCTCGAGCAGTCAATAGGAGATAAAGACTCCTGGAGGGAATACAGGGGAAACTTTACGACCACAGGGTAGAGATGGACTTCTTAAACCAGACCCAAAGTGTGCACAACATAGGAAAAGACGGATAAATTTGACTATGCTAAAATTAACAAACTTCAGCTCATCAGACGCTATAAAATTCTGGTTATGTTTTTAAGAATCTTCATATACTGACATATTTGTAGATGGAATTACATGACTGAGATATACTTCAAAACAATCAAAAGGAAGGAGCAGGCAAGGGAAGCCTGGCCAGGTGCGCATAACTTTTGAAGCTGGGTTACAGAACACAGGAGTTCTCTCTGTTTTAAAGATTTCCAAATTAAACAAGAATTTTTTAGACACCACCAAAAAGTAGAGGATTGGCCGAGAGGGCAGACGCACAATGAACAGTGGGCACAAGGCCTGACAGGCAGGCGGGGGCTGCAGCCTCCCAAGCCCCAAGAAGATGCACACCAGGCTGGCGGCAAGGGGGTGACAAGACCAGGTTGTACTGGAATGCCACATGCCCATAACCAGCCTTGCTGAAAATGCCATGGCCCACCATTCAAACCCCACCAAACTGCATCTCAGGAAAACTCCTGCACTAGAGGCTGGGCCCCACGCGCACCTGCCTACCCATCACCAGGGAACAGCTGCTTTCTCCACACACTGGAGAAACCAACTTCAGTCAGAGTGAACCAGAGCCACTGAGCATGCTGACCATAAAGCTGGTGGCCAAATGACATGTCCAACATGACACCAAATGAAGGCTGGACACATCCACCACCCAAGGGTGCGTGTGCACCTACGCAGAAAAACCACAAGTACGTGGATCACAAGAACCCACCCCAAATTTACAATGAGCGGCTGACGGGTGAGTTGATGGGACTGGAGGGGCCAAAAAGTGACCTGTGGTATTCATTTAATATAGTTTCTTTAAAACTCATGAAAAGTAGGAAAAAAGCACCCTTCAGAAACCCTACACACGTGCACATATGCTGGAAAAACACTCCCGTAATGTTCCCAGCAGTCACATCCAGAAGTGAGATTTTACAAAGTATCCTCCTCCTTTTTTGATGCTTCTGTATACACGTGAGTCTCGAGGATGGACACAGCTCACTTTCAGAACTGCTCAGAAGTAAGGATGGCCATGTCTTTTCCTTTTTGGTGTCAAATGATTCGAAATCAGACCCTCAAGGCCTGCAACACCCAGCATATGCCTCCAGAAGTGGACCGCTGGGGTGCACTAGGCCACATGCTCACCTCTGGCCAACAGCGATGTCCATGTGGGCCTTGGCACCATAATCAATCACCACAAAGGCAGCTGGCAGGCTCGGTGCACCCAACTGGCTGCCAGCAGAGGGACACTCGCCACAAGTAACTGACCAGAAGCCAAGATCTCCTCAACGGTGACAGCCCAACTTGACAGAGTCCACTTTACTAGATCACTGGCCTGAATCCCCTCCTCAAGCTAGCGAGAAGTGATGTTCCTGGGTACCCCAGACCTCCCCCACAATGCCCATGTCCTGCTGTAGTAGATGACTCTGAAGATCAGGCCTTCCTGGTCCACTCCAATGATAGACCAGTACACAAAGATGGGAGAAGGGAAGTTGGAGGGAGGGTTGGAGTTAACAGTCACTTTCTAGGCCTCACAGGGAAAACGGACAAAGCAGGAACCATCAATGACCCTCAGTCTGGGCCAACTCGGAAGGGCAGGGACTGTGTCATCTTGAAGTCTCCCCACAGACCACCAATTAGACGCCAAGAGGAAACACCACCAGAAATCATACAGTGGAGCCACCTACGACACTGTCATCACTAGCGAGGGCAGGCAGATGTCTCTTCCTCCAGGTGCCCCAGGTGAGAGGGACACAGCACCTAGTTGGTATTCAGGCACAACCGAGTCATGAGGAAACAACAGACAAGCCCAGGATGAAGAACATTCTACTAAAAAGGGGGAAGGGCCATCTTTAAAAGCATTAGCATCATAGATAAAGAAAAGCTTTAGAAACACCCAGATCTAAGGAGGCTGAAGAGACAAGACAGTTACAACTGGTTGACCCCGGACTGGGTCCCCTCAAAAGGCTACAAAAGGCATAACTCATCTCTCCTGCTCACTGCAAAGGCAGGACACAAAAACCTATGCCACGCCTGGACCCCAGGACAGAACCTGACACTTGGGCAAGGGCCACGTGTGTGATCCCCTCAAACGGGTCAGGGGTGCAAAGGATGCAGGTGAGATGAAACACTGGCAACAGGCGATTCTGCATAAAGGGCACGTGGGCCTTCTTTGCTCTCATTTTTGCAGCATTTTGTAAATTTGAAGTTATTTCCAAATAAAGTACTAAATAAAGCTCCCCACCAACCTGGTGCTGGTCTCAGTGTGTGCCTGTGGGAGGCTCTCGTGCCCTCCATGTGCCCCGAAGAAAGGCACCGCCTCTGGCAGCTCTCAAATCCAAGCCCATCAGTTCCATTGTGAATCTCAGGTGTGGACTTGGAGGGAGCATCAATCAAAACGACATTCTCCAGGGCCGGCCCGGTGGCGCACTGGAGAGTGCGCCGCTTGGGAGCGCGGCGGCGCTCCCACCGAGGGTTTGGATCCCATGTGGTGACTGGTTCCCGCTCACTGGCTGAGCGCGGTGCGGGCGCAACACTGAGGGTTGCGATCCCGTTGCCGGTCCCCGGTATGGGCGCAGCACCGAGGGTTGCGATCCCCTTACCGGCCAGTAAAAAAGACAAAAAGGGAAAAAAAAAAAAAAACGACATTCTCCAAGTCTTAGCCCAGGTAACTCCAAGACTGGAGCAGTGGCAAAACTGTGTGCGGCAATAATCTGTTCCCAGTAGTAAAGAAAACTTCAAATAAAGTTTCAATACTACCTCTGCCAAAGTAAGTAAGTACAGTGGAAGTGAACAGAAACTGTACAAGTCTGCTACACTGGTGGACTCTCCCCTCTAAGAGCCTGCTCTGTGCACCCGGAATGCTTCAAGGAAGAGACCCAGGCCCCGTTGGATGGTGCCCTGCAAGGACTGAGGAGTGGGGGTGATGCCAGACAGGAGATCCCCAGGACAGAGCCCCGGGGGGGGGGGGGGTGCCCAAGGAGGTGGGAACAGAGCAGAGTGGCCTGAGGTGTCCAAATGACTGTGCTACTGCAGGACACGGCTCACAGCCCTGCACTCAGGAACACTGATTTTAGTTCAACAAACGGATCTTTTAAAAGAGCCAAAGAACACATCAGAAGAGCACAGTGACAGAGTGGTAAGACATACATCCTAACCCAGACTTTTCCCCAGCACTATTTTTAATTTCCTTCAGCTCTTTGGATCAAAACAAATCTGCTCACCAGATGGAGGAAAGTCCTTCCAGGCTGCGGGACCTATGAGGTGCCCAACTCCTCTCACCTCACAATCTGCACTAAAACCAAGGAAAGCCACAAAGCCCCACTAGGGCAGGAGTTAGGACATGTGAACTAGCACTCAGGAGACACATCCAGGGCAGTGTGTCACACGGGACAGGAGGGCATCTGAAGGCTACTCAGAGAGACCGAGAAAGGAATCCGGCAGGAAGGTACAACACTCCCTGGCCCCACTTTTCCATGTTTTACTTCCCAGTTTGTTGTCTCAGTGCTTCTTTCCAGAGCAGCTACTACTTTAGACATGACGTGGACTGCTTCCACAGGTGCTCCAGACACGGTCTCCAGAAGCACCCATGAGAGCAAGCTCACAGCCCCAATGCTCCCAAGGCGTCCAGGGCAGGGCTTCCACCTGGGAGGGGCCGAGCCAGTGTCTCCTGTTCCCCAATCCATGGCAGCCAAAACTTTTATAAAATTTAATAAAATTAACGGCCAGAACATGGAGTGGAAAAAATGCACACAAAACACAAGCCCGGGCCAAGCCCATGGCGCACTCGGGAGAGTGCGGCGCTGGGAGCGCGGTAGCACTCCCGCGGCGGGTTCGGATCCTATATAGGGATGGCTGGTGCGCTCACTTGGCTGAGCACAGTGCAGCCAGTCACCAAAAGGACAAAAAAAAAAAACACAAGCCCAAACTTTTCTACTGCTACATTCAACAAGCATCAAATTATTCTGTCCAGGGATACGGCGACTAAGTGCTCACGCTCCTGTTCCATCCTTGCCAGCTGCCCAGAGAGGTGGCCGCCATGCCGCCCATGAACACGGCGACGTCCAGCAGCTCCATGCTGACACCTGCGTGTGACACCCAGCAGCTCACGCACAGACTTCCCGGGGCTGAGGCCCGGCCCGAGTGCGGACCCCGTGGTGCCACCTCACCAGACAGCCGCTTCCGCTAGCACAACCAAAACGGGTGACCAGATCCAATGCTCCTGGGGAGTGACCTGTCCCTCCTCTTCCAGAGCCTTCTCTCAGCTTGCCTGATCCTCCCCCATGAAGCGGCATGGACCGGATGGATGAGCGAGCAAGGAACAGACCCCATCGGAGAGCAGAGGAAAGCCAGCGCCGCCCCAGAGGACGGGCGCAGCCACGCTCACCAAGGCACTGGTTTTTCTGGGAAGGCAATGAGGGGGAACAGGAGTTTTCTCTTTTGCAGGCTTTCCTCCTCATGTCCTCCCCGACTTTTAAGTGTGCTGTTCCTACATGGAAAGTTCTTTTCAGTGGGGCAGGTGAGGGAGAGAATGCACAGGAGCAAGGGCATATCCCTCAGACCCTGCAGAAGGTGCTCAAGAGCGGCTCTGAACCTCTGCAGGTGCCCCCAGGCCCGAGACCCGACCCCCACAGAAGAGCCAGGAAGTCCGGATGGTCCCACCCAGGGCAGAACAGAGCCTTCAATGCCACCAGAGATGCACCCCGCACCGCACTGGCCCTCCGCACTGGCGCCATCTGCAGCCAGCCCCGAGCGGCTGACCCCAGAAGAAGCTTCTCAACGGCTGCGCAAAGCCACATCTTGACTCCAGAGTCTATCACTTAGAGAAATAAAAAGCAATCTTTGTGGTTTAAAAATGCTAAATGTCAAAAAAAGGAACATATTATCCTCCTCTCATTAAAAACAGACTATAATCTTAGAATCAGTTGGTCTCAGTTACCTCTTTTACTTGAAAACTTTGTTTAAACCACTCAACTCATAAAAGCAGTCAAAATCCCTGCACGCGGACCCTGTTCTTTCCACAGTGAATAAGGGAGGGCCTCTTTTTCTAAGATCTCCGAAACAACTGCTTGCATGGGCCTGTATCCCTCTTCCAGCATGAGCAGCCTGCTCCTGAGCTGGCCTACAGTCTCATGTCGTGACAGACACTCTAGACAGGTCCTACTCCGGAGGCCATGGGAAGTGCACAGACTAAACAACTGCACGCGGCACCCCCACCAAAGGTTTCACGTCAGGTGGATTCATCCCAATCTACTCTCAGTTCAGACACACAGCTGACTTCTTCATGCACCCAAGGGCCTATAAATGGGCCTGCCAGATCAGCTGCCTTCAGGCCACAGCAAGTCTGAGAACCCAACTTCAGGCAGTAGGCAGCGAGTCTCAACCTCCAACTGCATCCAGCACTGTGCTAGGACCTACCCCTCACAACAACCCCACCACGTGACCCCATCACTGTGCTTCCAACAGGCCAAGAGAGATTTTAGCTCTTCTGCAGGTGACAAGGTAGCCTAAAGTGCCAGGGTCTTCTGGAGACACTGGCCAACCCAGGCTGTAAGGCCTGCACCCACACACATGTCCAGGTAAGCATTTTATCTCTACTCAAAGCTGAAATAATAGTTCATTCTTAAATTAGGAAAAGAAAAAAACATAGGCCAGACTATACCTTTAGTACATGGTTTAGCTACATCACCTGCTTTGAAATATTTAGATCTGAGGCATGAATTTTCTTCTCAATCACCCATGACCACTTCAGGCCAAGTGCCCCTGTTTTCCTCCTGCAAATGCTTTCTCCTTCACAGCTCCCGTGTCCCAACACTCGAACACGGGGAACCACAGGACAGCGAGAGGGATCCCAGCCAGGACCCGCCCTTACCTGGAACAGGTAATCATTTAGTAGTGCTGGCCTTACAGAGAAGGCAGCACCTTAGACTATTGGCTTTTCAATTTGTTAGACTGCATTTTTTGTTTCACTTACTTCAATTCCAGTAAAGCTGAAATTTTTAGGCCTCCTGAAACAGAAGCTCTTGGATAAATCCTATACTTTGTGATTCATATGTAGAAATTCCAGTGAAACCATCTTTTAAAAAAGTCAGATTAACTGATTTGCAAAGACAGACACCTTGGTTATGACAGGTTTCCTCTGATGAGAAGGATTATGAACACTTTTTATTCACTTTGTCTGATTTTACTGATTCTGTAATGAGTATTTTTCTGCTCGTGAAAAACAAGATTTTATTTGGGGAGAAACGTCAGCAAAATTAAGTAACATTTACATAAGTCATTTTAAACTTCTAATTCTTAATGCAAAGTCAGTGCTCACCCTTCTTGGGGTATAACCTGTGTTTTAAGTGTCAGACTGCACCACACTGTCACAACCTAGCTAATGAGCTTGCTGTAAACTTGTGACACATGACAACCCATCTCCATCGCTTAGTCACGTGTGGGTAAGCATGAATTGTTTCAAATCACAAATACACAACAAAATAATACAAAAGGCTAACATTCAATATGTTGAGGATCATTTTTACCTTTATAATAAAAATATCCTGAATGTGTGAAACAAGTATAATGTTATTAACAGGTAAATCACTTCCACATCATAAGACAGACCCTGTAACAGCAGTCACCGTGCAAGCTGCTCTCAGGAGCAGGCATCCACTCCCACCTCCACTTCTGTCTCAAGGCTTCACTTGGTGACCAAACATCCTGTACATAAAGAATGTCACGTCCTCAAGCTCAAGAAAGTGTCTGAGCGGGCAGAAGAGGTGCCAGTTAACCCGGAAAGGGGTGTTTGCTCGGCACTCGCAGGCTCTGGTGTGAAAATTCACCAGGTCACTTACCTCCCGTTCTGAACAAGGCAAAGAGCATTTTAAAGATAATGGAACTAAAAGAGCCAGTCAGTGGTAAGAGAAACAGGTCAAGAAAAGGACACAAGTTAAGGGATGGGACGGGCCCAAGCTGATTAAGAACAACGACCCGTGGTGACAACGCAGGAGTAAGTGACACGCAGGAGTAAGGCAGGGCCTACTGGCAGCAAGCACCCCACTCCCACCCTCCAGAACACGCTCTCTAGGCCAGAGAACACTTACACAGACCAGACAACATCCACGCCATTGCAGAAATTGCCAGCAAAGTGAGAAAGGCTGCGACAACAAAGGAGCTCCCCACCTCCCTCCCCACAGCTGCCATCAGTCCCATTCTGACCCCACTTCGGGGTCTGCCTTACTGAGCCACGCTGCTTGACTTTTCCAACAAATTATGTTTTTTTTAAATCCTACAATGTTCCAGAACCTGGTGGGGGAGCAAGGCAAGCACAGCATTTTGTATTCAAGATGGCAACAGAACTTGGGAGCCTATGAGGCCTGGAGACCCTGGTTCAGTGAAGGCTAGTGTGGCCACGGTTACCACGACAGCATCTGGCTTACCCTGATAGGCCACTATAGGCAGTAGGGAAACTATAAATTGCTCCTAGTGCAAAAACTAAGAATCTTTTACAGCTATGCCCCAAAAGACATGGTAAATGAAAGGACCCACATTTTAGAGGAATATCAGGAAGTTGTGAAACAGGAAATGTGACGACTACCTAGCATGGCTCTCTGAAAGGCCCGGGCTGCGTCCGCCCTGGTGTCCCTTGCTCTAGGCTCCCTCTCAACTCGGGGTTCAGATGCGCTTACCTCTGAGGAGGAATGTAAGGAGCACACACAGTTGGCAGGACCGCACAGGGCTCAGCAGGCATTTTCTTAGCTTTTTTTGCTTTCTTCCTGACCTTGGATGTGGACCTGACAGTTTTAACTGCACTCTCTTTTCGACAGACACCGTTTTTCATTTCAACATCCCCGTAAATGTTCAGAGGCCTCCGGGTGCAGCCTGGAGGCGTGTGGACGTCACAGTAAGCGGTCTTTCTGACGGAGAAGGTGGTGCTGCCACCAGTCAGTTCCTTCACAGGCTCCATTTTCATGTACAAGCCGGCCTTCTGAGCACATGTCACATGGAACGCTGTGTAGCAATTTGCTTTGTGGCACTGAATGCAGGCACCCACGCCCTTCTGCTTGCAGAGGTAGCATGTCAGTTTCCACCGGGCTGGGGGGATGTTCCTCACGCCATCGATGGGCTCAATGAACACCGTGTTGGCAAAGCCAACCTCTGGGATCCACAGGGCGCACACCACATGGCCCCAGCGATCGTCATCAGTCTTTTTGAAGGCACCACCCTTGTTGGGGCACAGCACACAGTCAGCTGGCCGGGCCCGGGACTGCAGGCAATGGCGGCACAGCCACTGGCCCTCAGGGATATAGGGCACCCCATAGCACTCCTGGTGCACAGCCAGGTTGCACATGTCACAGAAGAGGATCACATTGCTGTTCTGGCACTCCCCGTCCATGCAGATGCAGCACACAGCGTCCTCGTCAATCAGGGACTGCTGCTCACCCTGCTTCTGGTTCTCGCAGTACGACTCCTTCTCAAAACGGTCCATCAGGAACTCGAACATGTTCTGTGACACGGCAGAGATGCAGTCGCCCTTGCGCTTCTCATTGATGATCTCCAGCCAGGCGTAGTCCTCCTCGTCCATGTCATACTCTACCTCGTTGTCCAGCTCCTCGGCCGACTTCTCAATGAACTTGTAGTACACGGGGGGCCTCCTGGGGGCAGACGGGGGGCTGTACTCCACAATTCGCACCTTGGGCTCAGGAAGGGCACTGGCCGAGGCCGGCGTGCCATGGGCGCTGGGAAGGGCTTCATTTTTCTTTTTGACTCTGTTGTTTTTGTGACGCTTAGTTCTTAAGCAAACAGGTGGTCTCTCACTATTTTCCTTATTGCTGTTGCACTCACTCATTTCTTGAGCAGTGAGGTCATCTTCTAATATGATCTCCAGGGGATCAAAAATACTGATCCTGTGCAAGCGCCCTTCAATTTCTATCTCCACCATCCTTTGAGCTTGAGCGTACGTTAATGTTTCTCGTGTGGGGGACTGTTTAATACTGCACGGGGAGGAAGGATGCCTCGCTGCAGAGCCTCGATGACATCGTCCTTTCCTCCTCATTTGGTAATGATCACCTAAAATAAAGTCAAAGGTAAAGTTAATTCCATGCAGGGTAACAAAAGACTTGAGAAAACCATGAAAATAGGCTTGGACAGAGCTAACTAATCAACTCAGCGATCAATCAAAATAAAACTCACAGCCAACATATGCCTAAGCTTTCCAAAACCACTCATCCCAGGACGCACAATCATACTTCAACAACCCTCCAGCAACACATCCTAGGCAGGCCTCAGAGTGACTCCCCAGGACCAGAGGCAAAGACCAGTGGTACGGAGGTGCAGCAGCACGAAGGCACAACCTCCAGTTCCTGCTGGACCACCCCTGCAGGGCACTGGGATTCCCACCACTCACCAGGCACCTTTTTAGACCAAGCCAACAGGTCACTGAGGCAACAACATTCCCTCCAGAGTAGGGATCCTGGTCCCAAGTCTGCCAGTATGGGACTGTCTTTCTGGCATCCAGGCCATCCCCAAGGAAGTCCACACACAGGGCTGAACTCCACCACGCACAGAGGCTGTGACCATGAGACCAGGCATGCTTAGTGGCCACTTGGTCCTAACGAATACTCCCCCTAAGCCACTCTTTCTCATCCCCACTGCTGCCCAGGAGAGTGCCCCTGTAAGCCCAAGTACACCACAGTCCTTGCAGCATTCCCAGTGGGGCCCGGAAGCTTCCATGGTCCAGCAATGCAAGGAGGTAGGAGACAGATCACGGTCTGATCATCTTCTCCATAAACATGTCCTCCTCACACACACCAGGATCAAAGAGGGGAGCCCTGGGGAGACAGTCTTCACCTATGAGAGGCCCCAACCCAGCTTCTGCAAAACTGCAACAGTGACCACCATGGAAACTTCATCAGGGCCAAGTCAGCCTGCCTCTTCCCCTCAGGACCACTTCTCAGCTCTGGCTTGACCACCACACTGAGCCATGTCCTCTCCCTCTACAACCCAGATATGTGCAACGTACCAAAGGGCATCTCTGCTCTCTTCCTGGCACACGTGGAGATAAGATGCTCTGCCCTTGTTCCACAGCAAGGGCTAATCCCTAAGATCCCCACACTGCATGCAGAGCCCCCCATTATGAGGGTCTCCAGCGCTAGCTCAGGTGCCTGAAATTTTGGCCACAGAGATTTATGAGAATTTGTTCTTTTCAGAGGTGGTCAAAACCAGTGAGCAAACAGCCTGCTCAGACTCCTCCCTACAAACAACCACATTTAATTGAAAGGGACCAAAATAATTTTTAAGAGATTGACTCATAAATTTTCTAAGTTGAAGCCCAAGGGCCACTGCAGCATCTGGCCCTGCCATGTCAGGGAAGCCTGGCACTGCAGTCCTGAGGTGAGTGGGAGCACCCGCAAGAGCCTGAGTTCACAGCCTCGCAGTGATCTAGCTGGTCTTCAGGAAAAGCTCTCAACGTGCAGGCTTCACTTTGTAAATTCTGAAAGGAAATCCCAGAAAATCCTAAACACACTGTTTAACACAGATTCTGCAGACTGTGGTTTATCTTTTGCTAATTAGAAATCTACATTTTATGTTCAAATTAGATAGCAGTTGCCTATAAAAAGGAACATGGAAGAAACCGAAGTCAGCCAAACCCCAACTCACCCACATCTCAGGGGCCTCCAGGTGCCCACTCAACCCTGGATCCCCAGACAGCTGTCAGCAAAACCACCACCCAGCCAGCCCTGCACCTCCAGTAGCAGCCCCTGAAATCCCTTCTGAGTTGATTTGGGAACAGCCCCCTCAGGGTGTCAGCACCACAGCCTGCATGCAGGGGACCCTAATGCACCCAGGGACGGCTTCATGTGTCATTAATGATGAGGTGGGGCAGAAGCAACAGATGGTTACTCACCAGATTAAAAACAAACATGTAATTTTCTCCTCTACAGCAAAGTACCAAGTAGCTCTAACTATAAGCAGCCCTTCAAAGCCCACACTCTCCAAGTGGGCACTGGAGCTCTTTATCTAACCACTTTCTACAAGGAGAATTTAACCTAATACTTCATGGTCACAGCAGCTCTGTAATTTGAAAATGTAATTGTGACCAGGGGAACGAGGGCATTCAGCAGCACCGCGAGGCACAATTCCCTACGCCCAGCGGCTCTGTTCTTGGCCCTGCAGCTGTGTCCACGCTCGGCGCTTCTGTCCGGGGACAAGCATTTCCACAGAGAGGGATCAGCAAGAGCCGCGAGCGTGCTTCCTGCGAAATAATGTTGCTAATTACATCCTGAAGAGCTTCGTGGGCCAAAAGAGGGGACGCCTCCGCACTACTATCAGCTCGCACGTTCCAACCGGCTCACTTCCTGCCTGGCTTTGGACAAGCCATTTAAAGTCTCGGAGCCCCTGTCCCTTCCCTACAAAGTTCACAGGGACAGGACCGGCCTGCCAAGGTTGAGTGCGATCACACGAGCTGCCGTACGGGCTAGGCAGGGCAGTGCTAAGGGAGGAATGCCCACGTCCACGAAGTGCGGTTCCCGAGACACGCCCGAGGCAGACCCGGGCCGGGCGAGCTTCCCGGGGGGCCACGCGTGCTCCCGGGGGAGTGGCTGCCGGGGTGCACGAAGGGGTCGGAACTCAGCGGCACACGACGGGCTGCGTTCTGCAAATCGCACCTCGACAAAGTTACTTGCGAAGAGGCCCGGGGAGGCCGGCCGCGCGCCGAGGCGCTTCCCCGCAGGCGCCTGGGGCCGGGGCCGGCCCGCCGAGGAGCCCGCGGAGCACGGCCCTCCTCACGGCAGTTTCCGGGCTGGCCGAACAAGCCGAGCCTGTTACATAACGCGGCCGCCCGGGCG
>NW_007726565.1:583906-603824 GCF_000696425.1 Galeopterus variegatus | reverse complement strand
GCTCCCCAGCGAAGCAAACAATGCGGCGAGCGCTCCGCCCGACGCGCTGCGTGCCAGACGCGCCCCGCCCGCCGCCATGACGCGCGGGTTCCGCCGCCCGGACGCCCGCGGGGGAGGGGGCGCCAGGAGGGCGTGGGGCCGCCGGGGCCGGGCTAGGCCTGGGGCCGCTTGACGAGGCCTGGACGGGCGTGGGGGGCCCTCACGGCGCCGAGAGGACTGGGTCGGGCGTCGGGGGCCCTCAGGGCACCGGGAGGACTGGGCCGGGCGTCGGGGGGCCCTCAGTGGGCCGGGAGGACTGGGCCGGGCGTCGGGGGCCCTTTGAACGCCAGGGTCATCGGGTTAGGAGTGAAGGGGACCAGGGGTAGTAGGCCGGACGTGGGGGGCCCTCAGGGGGACCAGGAGAACCAGGCTGGGCGTGGGGGGCCCTTATGGGGGCCGAGGAACTGGGAAGGGCATGAGGGGCCCTGAGGGGTGGGAGGTGTCTGAGGAAGGGGAAGACTGGACAGGGAGTAGGGGACCCTGAGGGCGTTCCAGGTGGGGGAGGGGGTCCTGAGAGGGGGGGTGTACTTGAGGAAGGGAGGGCCAAGCTGGGAGAGGGGGGTCCGGAGGGACTGGAGGGACTGGGAGTGATGGTACCTGAGGAGGGGTAGGGGACCGGGCCAGGGATACAGGAGCCCTGAGGACACAGAGGGATCCGAAAGGTGGTGGGTGGGGGTACAGGAGTGGGGGACCCTGAGGGAGGTGACCGGATTGGGACTGGAGGGCCCCTGAGTGGGCAGAGGGACTGGTAGTGGGGAGCCCTGAGAGGGGGACCAGACGGGGCGTAGGAGGGGCTCCAAGTAGCCTACAGGCCCTCAGGGGGTGCCAGACAGGCCAGAGGCACCCCAGGAGTGGGGGTGACACTGGAAGGGGGCAGGCTGGGCAGGGTGTTGGGAGGAAAGGGGAGCCACAGAGGAAGTCACCTGACCAGTGTGAAGGCATGGGGGACAGCCCCGGTCTCAGGGTTATGCCCACCAGCTCAGACCCTCCTTTTTTAAGTGTTATATGCGTAGTGTGGGGTACTAGAAAACAGACACCATTTAGGATTTCCAGAAAAGGGCTCTGCGGCAGGGATTCAGAGACCTAAGTCTTACTCCCCAGCTCACTGCTGTCACTCTGGCCTTTTGTTTAAATTCTAAAATTCAGTGGTTTCATGTCAAATATCATTTCAAGAAATTCAGAGACCTAAGTCTTACTCCCCAGCTCACTGCTGCCACTCTGGCCTTTTGTTTAAATTCTAAAATTCAGTGGTTTCATGTCAAATATCATTTCAAGATTAAGTTCTGAAATGTTTTGAGATGAGGGAGAAGCCTAGATGATTCCTTGGTTTTCTTCCAGGATTTGTGATTAGTACAGTGGTGATGAAGGGACCCCTTGCAGTGTGGGGAGCCCAGCCTGTGGCATCAGAGCAGGCCCCTCAAGAAGAGAAGTGGTCCACCCCAGGCAAGAGGCCGGGTGCCTCTGAGCTGGTGAGACCTTCCTCCACATGGGCAGGCAGGTGCACTGCTCAGGATGCTCCACCAACAGCCTGTTCACCCAAGTGTCCCATGTGCAGGCAGGAGCCACACAGGCCTTTTTCTGGCCAGTAATTGTGCCCCACTGCACCCACTGTATGGGTTGGGAAATGAAGACTAGTTAGGACGACAACCAGGGTCACCCAGTGGTCAGTCCTGAGCAAGGTCCCACCTTGAAGCTGGTGCTCCCTCCAGACACACCCTTGGGCCATGGTGGGGGCAGGCCCAGTACTGGGGTCCCACCACATCAGCACCAGACCCCGGAGCCACAAATGTCACCTCTGCTCTACAGATGTTTATCCGAGTCAAAAGGTGGCAGGGCAGCCAGCAGCAGAGGGCAAGTACCCTTCTCTCCCCACCTTGGGGAAGCCAGATACAAAACAACAAGCTGGAGGCTCTCCCACAACACAAAGCAAAAGTAAGACAGTCATGAAAGAGAAGACGAAGAGACATGAAAACCTTCTCCACGGAAGAGAGACAAAGACGATGGCTTCTCAAATGATGGAAGTGATGCTCAGAGGGAGTGAAGAAAAGTCCCACATGTACACACGTCAGAGGGATATTCTGGAACTCCAAGGATGAAGAGACTAGTTCAAAACCCTTCAGAGAGAATGTATCTTCTTCAGAGTTAACCAAACTGAACCTACAAAGGAGGGATTGTCAAAAATTTTGAGAAAACCTAACCTAGAATTCATACGCAGTGAAACTAGCATTCCTGTGAGACAGTAAAATAAAGGTGTCTCCACAGCCTGTAAACATCCAAATTTACCACACACAAAGTCTCTAAAAGATATACCTTAGCAAAATGAAAATCCTAGAGTCAGACATGGATGCCAGCAAAGAAGCCAGTTTGGACTGTGACAAGAAAATCAGATAACCTGTGAGAAAATCCCAGATGAACTCAGCATGACACAGCAAGGGGAAGGAGCAGTGGGAAGTGAAGGCGCAGTGAAGTTCTTGTACTGTTTGGTCAAAGGACTTTAGAATCGATGGAAAAAAGGTTAAAATGTTGAAATATCAGTAAGGTTCCACTAGATAAATGTAAATAGAATTCACAACTTACAAAACAGCCGAGGAAAAAGTGAAATAAAGAAATATGGGTAACACCAACAAAACGCAGGACAGAGAAAAAAACAAAAGTACAATAAATATGGAACATAATATGAGACGGCAGGACTAAGTTCAAACATTTGAGTAATCAAAGAAATGTGGTTGAATTAAATTCATCTATTAAAAGACAGTACAATAAATATGGAACATAATATGAGACGGCAGGAGTAAGTTCAAACATTTGAGTAATCAAAGAAATGTGGTTGAATTAAATTCATCTATTAAAAGACAGGGCCTCTCTGACACTGGAATGTGAATAATGTTAAATACTCCTACAAGAAATGTACCTGAAAAATTACACAGAGGTTAAAAACAGACGGAAAGCATGTGTCATGTTTTTGTTCCTCAAAAGACACCATAAAGATCAAACAACCTTGATAAAAAGCAAAAGGAAAAAAAGACACCATAAAGAGAATGAAGAACAAAAAACTAGAAGATATATTTGCAATATATATAGCTTATATACTGGATTAGTATCCAGATTTATATAAAGAATCCTTTCAGACCCATTAGAAAGAGACAAGCCAATACAGTGGTAGGCAAAACCCATCATCAGCAAAGAAACCAGTGTCATAATCAGGCTCCTTGCAGAGAAGAACATGGAATGTGCCAAGAACCTTATTATTAATTTTGGAAATGCCAACTAAAACCACAACAAATAGGCACAAGTGTTAACGTCTGACAATACCCAGTGATGGCAAGAAGGTCAAGTGGTACAATTATCTTGATAAGTAATATGGCATTACCTAGGGAAATTGGCCATGTGTATCAGTTATCAATTGCTCTGTAACAAACCACCCCCAAAACTTTGTAGCTCAAAACAACAATCATTCCTTTTGTTCACAGATCTGCTCTTTGGGCAGGATTCAGCAGGCACAACTAGTCTACCTCATGCAGCACCAGCTGGGGCACCTCCACTGAGGCTGGGGGAGCCACTTCCACGATGGTGCACTCAAATGCCTGGTAGCTTGGTTCAGGCTGCAGACCGAGGGCCTTGGGGGCTTCCTAATGGGATGGCAGCCAGGTTCCAAGAGCAAGAGTCCCAAGAGAACCAGGCGGGACCTGTATCACTATTCATATCTTGCCCCAAAAGTCACATAGCATCACCTCTGCCATAGTGACAAGCCTGTCCAGATTCAAGAGATGGGGGGATACAAAGCCCACCTCTTGTCCAATCACATTTTAAGAGGAGCATGTTGTATAGGAGAAGTTGTTGTAGCCACTTGGAGAAAACACAAGCTGCCAAGGTATGCGTACCCACTCCCAGCTGTAGGGTTAAGTCAGTATGTGTTCCTTGGAACGTTCCACACTAGGTGTGTGCCTGAGAAACTTGCACTTGTTCATCGGGACACGTGTGCATGAATGTTCAAAGCAGCATTGTTTTTAATAGCAAAATACTGAAGAAAAAACCTCAAATGTCTACAAATAGTAACATGGATAAGTAAAGTGAGGTGTTCCATTCAAAGGAACAGCACACAGCAGTGAAATGAGTAAACCACAGCACCCGGAGTCACACGCTGACTCTCAAACACATAATCTGAATGAAAGAAATAAGTCACAGAAGAAATGTCACAGTAAATGAAATGTGTGATTTCATGTACACTCAGCAGAGTTAGTAAATGAGTAAGTACACAGACACCCCTATCTTCTTCAGCACCTCTTCACAGACTTGAGTTCATACTGATACCTTCAATCCGTGCATTCATGTAGCTCAGTCCCTTCTGTATGTGACCACCTCTGGGCTGTGCCCGACAGAACCTGGACCCAGACACATCAGCCACTGCCTTTCATCTCTGCCTCCATTTTTACCAGTCAAAAGCTCAGCTCTGGGGACATCACCACCCCCTGGAACTGTTGGCCCTGCTGAAAGCACAGACCCAACAAAAGCAAGAAGAAGAGTGTCAGTGTTTTGCGGGTTTTTTTAATATTCTATTTTCTGGCAGGAAAATAAGATAAAGCCCTTTTTCTTCTTTTTTGATTTATCTCTAACCTTTAATTTAGTAGACTATGATTTCACAAACATATGAAACATTCTTTAAATGGTATTTTTCTCAATTCAGAATTCAGGAAAAATAGTTCTTACTGACCTTTATTTTTAATGGAAATCTGGTAATTTTTAGAGTTGCAATAGAAATCAGTCCTCCTTTTCACCAGGATATAATTAGACAAGTCGATTGTGTAACCACAGCTTTCCATGGGTGTCGTATTTGAGAATAAGTTTCATATGATTCAGCACAGCACGCCCAACCAGGGTTGTAGCACATGTTCGACTAATGCCCACCCAGCCCTTCCACCCACTCTGTCCAGGCACCTGTACTGTGGCGTACAAGGCCTCAGCCTCACAAGTAGTAAGGAAGATACTTGGCAAGCCAAGAACCATGGCAGACACTGGGTCCTCAAAAGGATAGAAACCTACCCACATGCGCAAGTACTGCAGGCAAACCTGAGCAAGATTAGTTTGGTTCCGTTTTCTAGCCTAGGAATAGAAGAGCAAATAAGATAAATATACATATCTCAGGCATAATAGAAGCTCAATCCTGCATTCCTCATGATGACATCTCCAGACAGAAGTTGATTTTCTGGCCTTGGTCATTGCGTCACGCCACATGGCTCAGATGTGCCTCCTGAGAAGGAGGCTTGTACGTGCTAATTACCACTTCTTGCAGCACCTATATAGATGAATCAGGTCAGAACACAGTAAGACTAGCTTTCTGTGATCGAGAATAACCTTTGGAAATTATGTGTCATCACAAGGGGGAACTAATAAGAAAAGTTTCCCAAAACTTAGGGATAGGCAAAGGATGGCGGTGTGTCCTCCCAGTGGCAGGCTGAGCTTCAGGCGCGTCTGCCACAGGGGTTTTCTGCTTCTCTGGGGTGTGCACCTATTTAACTTGGTATTTACTATTGATTATGATATTTTACTACTCAGCAAGGGTAGACTTTAACTTGTAGAAAAGACATGGCTAAGTAAAATGATCCTTGTCTGATAGCAGTGCAAATGGATTTTGCCCACTAGTTAGTGACAGAAATTAATTCTATCAGATAGAAAAGATTAATTAGAAAACGTTGCAGTTTTATGGCCCTGTAGAAAATTAACCAGTTTTTTTTCTTTCCTTTTTTATTTTTTTTTTTTTCCTGCAGCTGGCCAGTACAAGAATCAGACCCTGGACCTTGATTTATCAGCACCACACTCTTAACCATCTGAGCTAATCAGCCAGCCCACTTTTTTTTGTTTGTTTTTTTTGATTTTTTTTAATCTAAATTAGCAAGCTTACTCAATCAAGCCTTTTTCAGTCACTATGAATACTTCCCTCTCTAATCTTTTGAACCAACCCTACCATCATGCTGGTTTCCTCATAAATGATTTAAATAATCTTTGACATATCCTCACTTTAGAGTTGTATGAGTCATGTTTTCAACTTCTCAAAAAGTATGCTTTGACGGCTCCTATATCCAGCTGCCTCCTCAACATCTACTCTGGGATGTCTAAGAGGCATCTCATTCTTAAAATGTGTGATACTCAGCTCCTGGCCTTCAAGCTCTCCAGACTTCTCTGTTGCCTTACCCCTCTGTTATGGGTTGAATTGTGTCTCCTAAAAAGAGATGTTGAAGTCCTAAGCCACGGTACCTGTGTGTGTGACCTTATTTGGAAACAGGGTCTTTGAACATGTAATCAAGTTAAGATCAGGTCATTAGGGTGGGCCCTAGTCCAATGACTAGTATCCTTATAACAAGAGGGAAATTTGAACACAGACACACAGAGGGAAGACAGCCATGTGACAATGGAGACAGATTGGTACCATGTAGCTGTGAGCCAAGGAACACCAAGTACTGACTGTACCAGAAGTGGGAAGAGGCAAGAAGGATCCTCCCCCTACAGATTTCAAAGGCAATGTGATCCTGATGACACCTTGACTTCAGAGTTCTGGCAACCAGAACTGAGAGACAGAAAATTTCTGGGTTTTTTGTTTTTGTTTTTGTTTTTGCCTTTTTTTTTTTTTTTTTTTTTTTTTTTGGCGACTGGCCAGTACAGGGACCTTGGTATTGTCAGCACCATGTAAATTTCTCTCATTTTAGGCCACCCAGGTTTAACAAAGTATACTTTGTCACAGCAGCTACAGGACTTAATCCACCTTCTCAGTTAATGGTAACTCCATGCTTCCACAGCGAGAGGCAACCCCTTCCTGCTCATGCCAGCACATCAGCAAATCCTGCTGGGTCCCGTTTCAAAATGTATCCGGAACCAGCCCTGTTTCACCACCTCCTCTGTTGCCACCCCTCTGCCAGTCAACCTCACCTCTCACCTGGATTATCCCAGTCCCCTAACTAACGCCTCTGCTTCACCCCTGCACCTTCATTTTTGTCTCTACACAGCAGCCCAGGTGATACTGTCACTCCTGTGACAGAACCTTCCACTGGCTCCCCGTTTCTCTCAGAATAAAAGCCAAAGTCCTCAACTGAACAACAAAAAGGCAAACAACCTGACTAAAAAATGGGCAAAAGACTTGAATAGACATTTCTCTAAAGATACACAAATAGCCAATAAGCACATAAAAAGAAGATCAACATCATTAACCATCAGGAAACTGCACACTAGTGTGTCTTCTAGTACGTCTAGAAGACACTATATTGTCTTCTAGTCTATTGACTAGAACCAAAAAGTCAGATACTAAGTGTTGACAAGCATGCGGAGACCCTGGAACCCTTGTACATTGCTGGTGGGAATGTAAAACTGGTGCAGCTGCTGTGGAAAACCGTAGGGCAGTCCTCAAAATGCTGAACATGGAGTTACTGTATGACCTAGCAAATCCACTCCTAGGCATATACCCAAAAGAAAGAAAAACATGGGGCTAGCTGGATAGCTCAGTTGGTTAGAGCACAACCTTGTAACACAAAGGTCTAGACTTCAGATTCCCACACTGGCCAGCTGCCAAAAAAAAAAAGCAAGAAACATATGTCCACACAGAAACTTGTATGTGAGGATTCATAGCAGTATTAATCATAATAGCCAAAAAGTGAAAACAACTGGTAAATGGATAAAGAAAATATGATATAACCATAAATAGAATATTGTTTTTCAATAAAAATGAATGAAGTACTGATACATGCTACAACATGGATGAACCTTGAAAACATTATACAGAGTGAAAGAAGCCAGACACAAAAGGCCACATGTTGTATGATTCCATTTACATGAATTGTCCAGAATAGGCAAATCTATAAAGACCAATCAGATTAGTGGTTGGCAGAAGCTCAAGAGAGGGGATAATGGGAGGTGACTGCTAATAGGTATGGGGTTTCTAGTTGGGATGATGAAAATGGTCTAAATGGACTGTGATGAGGGTTTCACAACCCTATGAGTATACTAAAACCATTGAATTGTACATCGAATTGTATATTTTAAGTGAGCAAACTATGGTATATGAGTTATATCTCAAAGAAGCTCTATCAATAAAATACATTGCATAAATAATTACATAAATAAACAAAAATAAAGGAGTATATGATCTGGACTAATCGCTCATGCTCCTGAAGCCAAATATAACTTTTAAAACTGGGAAATAATATAGCAGACAATTACAGGACTCTTAATGTTGAGAAGAGGAAAGTAGGCAGGCTAGAGACCTAGGATGGGGAAAAAAGACAGCAGCCTGGAGTCTTCCATCACCCACTTGACAGTAGAAAGTGGCCCAGGCCCATCATCTTCTGATCCTCCACCCAGTGGCAGAAGGTGACCCAGGCTTAGTGTCTCCCCTCCCTCCCACCCAGCAGCTGAGTGAAGCCCAACTGCCCTCCCACGGGGAAATCAGCAGAGATGGAGCAGGATCCCTGCTGACACCAGGCCTACCTCATAGGTACAGCCTCTCCCACTCCCCACCTAGCAGATATGGGCAGCCTGGAGAAGTATCTCTGTCCCACAGGCACCACGAGCAGAATTACCTGGATGACTTAGGGGCACCAAGTGAATGAAACAGACCAAAATAAAATGTAAGGGCTCCGAAAACTAAATTTGCCATTGGAACCACAATTCACAAAGGTATGCCACGATGTGCTGGACCTAAATAGGATGACTGCTTGATAAAATAGAAGGTTTAAATAGGATTCAGAGTCTCCTAACATAACATCCAAACTGTCCAGATTACAATGAAAAAAATCACTTAGCATACTAAGAACCAAGAAACTCATAACTTGAATAAGAAAAGATGACCAACAGATGACAACACTGAGATGAATCAGATGTTGGAATTTTCTAACAAGAATTGTAAAGCAGCCATCACAAAAATGTTTCAACAAGCTATGAGAAATTATCTTGAAACAAATTTTTTTAAAAATAGAAAATCTTACGGGCCGGCCCGGTGGCGCACTGCTACAGTGCGCCGCTTGGGAGCGCGGCGGCGCTCCTGCCAAGGGTTCGGATCCCACATACAGACCGGTTCCTGCTCACTGGCTGAGCGAGGTGCGGGCGCAGCGCCGAGGGTTGTGATCCCGTTGCCGGTCCCGGTCCGGTACGAGCGCGACACTGAGGGTTGCGATCCGTTGCCGGACACGAAAAAAGACAAAAAAAGGAAAAAAAAAAAATAGAAAATCTTAGCAAAGTAACAAGTTATTTTTTTTTAAAAAAGAACCAAGTAGGAATTCTACGTGGTGTTGATAACACCAAAGTCTAGGGGGTTTGGTCCTCATAACAGCCAGCCACCAAAAAAAAAGAAAAAAAAATAGAAATTATAGAACTGAGAAATATGATAAACCAAAAAAAAACCCAAACAAACAAAAACAAAACCACTCAATGGATGGGTTCAATAGCAGAACGAATATCACAGAAGAAATAATCTACAAACTGGAAGATAGAACAATAAGAGATACCCAACCTGAACAAAAGAGAAAACAGACTGAAAAAAAAGTTGAACGTAGCCTCAGGGACCTGTGGGACTACTTTTAGAAATCTAACTTTTAGGGCTGGCCGGTTAGCTCAGTTGGTTAGAGCGTGGCCTTATATCACCAAGGTTAACAGTTTGGTTCCCCATACTGGCCAGCTGCCAAAAAATGAGCAAATAAATAAATAAATTTTGTGTCATTGGAGTCTAAATAGGAGAGGAGAAAGAGTTTGGGGCTGAAAAATTATTTGAATAACTAATGATGGAAAGTTCCCAAATTTGGCAAGAGGCATAAACCTACACATTTAAGAAGCTTAGCAAACCCCAAATAAGATAAAACCAAAGAAATCTATGCCACATACATCATAATTAAACTTCTGAAAACTAACAACTAAGAAAAAATCTTGAAAGCAGATATATAGAAATAACACATTTCCTACCTGGAAAAACAATGGGAATAACAGTGGATTTCTCACCAGAAACCATGGAGGATAGAAGGAAATGGCATTTTTCAAGTGCTAAAAAGGAAAGAGCTGTCAACCATGAATTCTGTATCTAGTGGAAATGTCCTTCAGGAATGAAGGGGAAATAAAAACATTCTCAGATCAAGGAAAACTAAAAGAATTTGTCACTAGCAAAACTACCTTTTTTTTTTTTTCCTTTTTGTCTTTTTTTGTGTCTGGCAATGGATCGCAACCCTCAGTGTCGCGCCCGCACCGGACCGGGACCAGCAACGGGATCGCAACCCTCGGTGCTGTGCCCACACCTCGCTCAGCCAGTGAGTGGGAACCGGTCTGTATGTGGGATCCGAACCCTCAGCGGGAGGGCCGCTGTGCTCCCAAGCGGCGCACTGTAGCAGTGCGCCACCGGGCCGGCCCAAAACTACCTTTAAAAAAAGCTGAAGTAAGTTCTCCAAACAGAAGAGAAATGACAGCAGAAAACTTGAAACTTCAGAAATGAAAGAGGAACAATGAAATGGGTGAAAATACAAGTAAACATAGGTTGTCCTTCTCATTATGAGGTTCTTAAATCATATTGGATGGTTGAAGCAAATTATAATATTATCTGATGTGGTACTAAATGTATATATCAGAAATACTTCAGGCAATTATATTTTTAAAATGGGAAATGTAAAAGGAGTTAAATGGAAGTAATTACTATACTGCAATATGCTAAAATGTCAATATAGACTGTGATAATTTATGTATGTATAATGTAATACCCAGAGGATCACTAAGAAAAGTATACAAAGTGTTCTCAGTAACACTGTAAGAAGCAAAATGGAATTCTAAACAATGTTCCTGTGGGATAATAGGAAGCAAGAAAAGAGGAGAGAAAAAAGAGAAAGAGAGGGAAGAAAGAGAAAATAATAGTGTCAGAAAAGCCCAAGATACCAATAATTACTTTAAATGTAAATGGTCTAAATACACTGATTAAAACTCACAGACTGCCAGAGTCAAGTGAGAAAAAACATGACCCAACTATATGCTATCTATAGGAAATTCACTTCAAACATAACGACATAGGTAAGTTAAAAGTTTGAAAATGGAAAAAGATTCATAATGTGAACATTAATTAAAAATTAGGAGTGACTATATTATAATTTTATTACATATAATAATATAATACATAATACACATATTATATTATTTATTATATGTATTAGAATCATATAAAGTAGACTTCAGAGCAAAGAAAATTACTAGGTACAAAGAGGAACATTACATAATGATAAAAGGATCAATCCACCTGGAAGACATAATGATCCTAAATGTATATGTACCAAACAAGAGACCTTAAAAATACAGGAAGCAAAAACTGACAGAGATAAAAGGAGAAATAGAGAAAGCTAGAATTACAGTTGGAGACTTCCACAGCCCACTTTCAGCAACTGATAGAAGTACTAGACAGAAAATCAAAAAAGATAGAAGCATTCAACAACACTATCAACCACAGGATCTAAATAACATTTATAGAACACTACACTAAACAACAACAGAATACACATTCTTTTCAAGCACCCATATAACATTAACCAAGATAGACCATATCCTGGGTCACAAAACAAACCTCAACAAATCTAAAAGGATTGAAATCATAGAGCGTATGCTACCTGATAATAATAGAATCAGAGTAGGAATCATTAGCAGAATGACCACACGAAAATCTCCAAGTACTTGGAAACTAAACACCAAACTTCTAAATAATCCAAAGGTCAAAGAGGGAAAATTAATAAATATTGAATTGAATGAAAATGAAAATACGACATATTAAAAATATTGGGACACAGCTAAAGCAGTGCTTAGAGGGAAATGTATAGCACTAAGTGCACACCTCAAAACAGAGGAAAAGTCTCAAATCAACAGTCTAAGCTCCCACCTTAAGAACCTAGAAAAAAGAGCAAAATGAACCCAAAGCAAGCAGAAGGAAGGAACCATATAGATAGGAGCAGAAATCAATGGAATTGAAAATAGAAACAATAAAGAAAATCTATGAAACAAGGAGCTGGTTTTTCAAATAGATCAATAAAACTGACAAATCTCAAGCAAGACTGACCAAAAGAAAAGAGAGAGAGATAGAGAAAGAGAAGACAAATTACCAATATCAAGAATAAAACAAGAGACATCTCTCCAGACCCTACAGACATCAAAAGGATAATAAGGAAATTTTGATGGTTAATTGTATATGTCAATCTGGCTGGGTCGCAGTAACCAGATTCTTGGTCAAACATTATTCTGGATGTTTCTGTGAGGGTGTTTTTGGATGAGATTTACATTTAAATGTTGGACTTTGAATAAAGCAGACTTCCCTCCACAATGTGGGTGGGCCTCATCCAATCATTTGAAGGCCTGAATAGAACAAAAAACTGACATTCCCCAAGCAAGGGAGACTTCTCCAGCAGACTGCCTTCAGACGTCATCTGCAAGACTTCATCTTCTTGGTTCTACAGCAGACTGCCTTTGGACTACAACTTCAACTCTTTCCAGAGACTCCAGACTTCTGACTTCCTTCATCAGATTTTGGACTCTCCAAGCCTCCACAATTACATAGGCCAACTCCTTAAAATAAATTTCTCTCTCTCTATTTCTCTATCTATAGACAGACGGATAATAGATATAAACACACATATACATAAATACACATATAGATATAGATATAGATCACACATCCTATTGGTTCTGTTTCTCTAAAGAACTCTGAGTAATATAAAGGAAAAAGAGAGAGAGAAGACAAATTACCCACGTCAGGAATGAAATAGGGGATATCACTACAGACCCTACAGACATCAAAAGGTCAGTAAGAGGGCTGAGCCCGTGGCGCACTCGGGAGAGTGCGGCGCTGGGAGTGCAGCAGCGCTCCCACCGCAGGTTCGGATCCTATATAGGGATGACCGGTGCACTCACAGCGCTCACTGGCTGAGCGTGGTACGGCCGGTCTCAAAAAGGACAAAAAAAAAAAAGTCAATAAGAGAATACTATAAACAATTTTATACACATAAATTTGACAACTTAAATGAAATGAACCAATTCCTCAAAAAACACAAAGTACCACAACTCACCCAAAATAAAATAGATAATTTAGAGAGTTATATAACTATTAAAGAAGTTGAATTCATAATTTTGAAACTCAAAAAGAAAGAAAGAAAAGACAAGAAGAAATCTTCAGGCCCAGATGGTTTCACTGGAGACTTTTTCCAAATGTTTAAATAAGAACTAATACCAATTCCACAAAATCCCTTCCAGAAAACAGTAGAGAACACTTCCCAACTCATTTTACGAAGCTAGTATTATCCCAATACCAGAACCAAATAAAGACATTACTAAAAAGAAAACAACAAACCAATATCAGTCATGAATGTAGACATAAAAATCCTTAACAAAATGTTAGTAAATAAAATTCAGCAATAGGTAAAAGAATTATAGTCTATAACCAAGTGGGGTTCATTCCAAGGCTGCAAGGCTCATTCACTGTTAAAAAATAAGTTAATGTTGGGCCGGCCTGGTGGCGCACTGCTATAGTGCGCCGCTTGGGAGCGTGGTGGCGCTCCCGCCGAGGGTTCAGATCCCACATACAGACCGGTTCCCGCTCACTGGCTGAGTGAGGTGCAGGAGCAACGCCGAGGGTTGCGATCCCGTTGCCGGTCCTGGTCCGGTGCGGGGGCGACACTGAGGGTTGCGATCCATTGCCGGACACAGAAAAAGACAAATAAATAAATAAATAAATAAGTTAATGCAATCCACCATATTAATGGTATAAAGTAGAAAAATTACACGATAATGTCAACTAATGCAGAAAAGACATTCAACAACATTCAACACCCATTCGTAATCTAAAAAAAAAAAAAAAAACCTCTCTCAGAAAAATAGAAATAGAGGATCATCACCTCAGCTTGATGAAGAGCATCTACAAATACTCATAACCTACAGCTAACATTATATTTAATGGTAAAAAGGACTGAATGCTTTCGCCTAAGATCAGGAACAAGGTAAGGATTTCACTCTCATCACTGTTATTCACCATGCCTCTGGAAGTATTAGCCAGTGTAATAAGGAAAGAAAAGATAAAGAAAGGCATTTATCTCTCACAGGAAGAAATGAAACTGTCTGTCTTTGCAGCTGACATGATTACCTTCATAGAATACTGTAAGGAATCTACAAACAAAAATCCTAGAACTAATAAGCGAGTTTAGCAAGATCTCAGGACACTAGATAAACATTCTTTTAAAAATCAGTTGTATTTCTACATACTAGCAATGAACATAGGGACACTAAAATTAAAAATACAACACCATTTACAATGGCTCAAAATAAAATTAAATACTAGGTGTAAACCTAACAAAACACGTATAGAGCTTGTATGCTGAAAACTATAAAATGCTGATAGAAGAAATCAAAGATCTAAATGAAGAGACATACCACCTTCATGGACTCACAACAGTAAAAATGCCAGTTTTCTCCAACTGATATACAAGTTTAACATAATTCCTATCAAAATCCCAACAAGAATTTTTTTTTACAAACAGAAGCCTACTTTTTAGCAGTTAGTTTGAGATTGTACATTAATGGGGGGAAGGTTCCCACTTTTAACACAATCCAAACTGGCTGGTTCGAGAGCCCTCATCAGGTGAGCTAGATAGCATCCCCTCTCCACCCCTCCAACAAGATTTTTTGTAGATATGGAGAAGATACTTATAAAATTTATATGGAATGGCAAAGTAATTATAATAGCTAAAACGGTTTTGAAAAGGGAGAATAAAGTAGGAAGAATCAGTCTACTTGATTTATTATAACTATAGTAATCAAGACTGTGTGGCACCAGCAGAGGGACTGACACACAGATCAATGAAACAAAATAGAGAACCCAGAAATAAATCCACACGAGCATGCCCAACTGATTTTTGACAAACATGCAAAGCATTTCAATGGATGAAGGATAACCTTTTTACCAAATTGTGCTGGAGCAATTGGACATCCATGGTCAAAAGGAGGAGGGGAGGGGAAAGAGGGAAGGAGGAGAGGGTGGGGGAGGACAACCCTAGCCTAAGTGTCTCACACCTTATACAAACATTAACTCAAAATGGATAACGGATTTAAATGTAGAAATATAAAGCTTTTAGGAAAATACAGGAGAAAATCTTTGGTCTTAAACTTGACAACAAAAGCTTGAGCCACAAAGGAAAATAGTGATAAACAGGACCTCATCGAAATTAAAAACTTTTACTCTATGAAAGACCCTGTTAAGAGAATGAAAAGACAAGCTATGGACTGGGAGAAAATATCTGTATAACACCTATCTGACAAAGGTCTGGTATATAAAATGCATAAACAATCTCATAACTCGATAGTAGAAAAAATAAGCAATCCAATTTTTAAATTGGCAAAAGATATGAAGAGACATTTCAACAAAGAGGATGTTCAGAATAAGCCCAGGCAAAGAGTCCAACATCATTAGCCATTAGAGAAATGCAGACCCAAAGCACAATGAGGTATCACACCTATTGAAATGACTAAAATTGGGGCTGGCCCATTAGCTTTGTGTTATTAGAGTGCAGTGTTGTAAGACCAAGGTCAGAGATTCGGATCCCCATACCAGCCAGCCACCAATAAAATAAAATAAAATGACTAAAATAAAAAGCAGTGACAACACCAAATGCCGGCAAAGATGTGGACACTGGATCACTCATACGTTGCCTGTGGGAATGTAAATGGTTCTGGAAAACAGTTTGGCAGTTTCTTCAAAAACTGAACACACAACTGTTTTTTTTTTTTTCCTTTTTGTCTTTTTTACTAACCGGCAACGGGATCGCAACCCTCGGTGTTGCGCCCACACCTCGCTCAGCCAGTGAGTGGAACCGGTCTCCACATGGGATCTGAACCCTCGGCGGGAGCGCCGCCACACTCCCAAGCGGCGCACTCTCCAGTGCGCCACCGGCCGGCCCAACACACAACTGTTTTGATCCCCATACTGGCCAACCACCTAAAAAATTTTATTTATTCTTTTTTTTTTAAAGATGACCGGTAAGGGGATCTCAACCCTTGGCTTGGTGTTGTCAGCACCACGCTCAGCCAGTGAGCAAACCGGCCATCCCTATATGGGACCCAAACCCGCGGCCTTGGTGTTATCAGCACCGCACTCTACCGAGTGAGCCACGGGCCGGCCTGAAAAATTTTAGAAAAATAAACCTGCAAAATGAAAAAACAAAACAAAACAAAAAAACATTAAACATGCAGTTATCATATGTCCCGCAGTTGTGCTCCTGGACATTTATCCCAGAGAGATGAAGACTTTTGTTCACATCAAGGCCTGGACACAGATGTTCATAGCAGCTACAGTGTGTTTGTTATGGACTGAAACTGGACTCAACACAGAGTTCCTTCAGTAGGTGAATGGTGAAACAACTGTGGTACATCCATCCCACGGAATGGTACTCAGCACTAAGATGGAACAAACTACAGATACAAGTAACTACTGGGATAAATCTCCAGGGAATTATACTGAGCAAAAACAGTCAATCCCAAAATGTTACTTATTATGTGATTTCATTTATGTAACATTCTTTAAATAACAAAATTTTAGGGGCCGGCCCGGTGGCGCACTGCTACAGTGCGCCGCTTGGGAGTGCGGCGGTGTTCCCACCGAGGGTTCGGATCCCACATACAGACCGGTTCCCGCTCACTGGCTGAGCGAGGTGCGGGTGCAACACCGAGGGTTGCGATCCCGTTGCCGGTCCTGGTCCGGTACGGGCGCGACACTGAGGGTTGCGATCCATTGCCGGACACGAAAAAAGACAAAAAGGAAAAAAAAAAAATTTAGAAATGGAGAACAGACAAGACAGGATGGGGAACAGGAGAGAGGTGAGTGTGGTTCTCCAGGGACAATGGGAAAAACTGAAACTCTTCAGTGTCCTGACTGCCACTGCATGCCAGTGCATGCCAGCCTGCATGGGTGATAAAATGGTATAAAACTTAACACACATGTGCAGATGAGTTCAAGTAAAACTCAGGAAATCAGAATAAGGTCAGTGGATTGCATCAACATCAGTATGCTGCTGGAGATATTCTTCTATACTTTTGAAAAATGTTACTATTGGGGAAAACTGAGCAGACGGTACAAGGGATCTCTGTGTTATTTCCTAGAACTGAATGTGAATCTACAATTATCTCGATAAAATTTCCAATTAAAAAATTTCACCGCTAGGAATTTTTTCTAAGGAAATACCCAGGTCTGCAAAGGTCTGAGAACAGTCCTGCTTCTCTGAGAACTGTTTTTGGTAGGGAAATGGACACACCCTTGGATCCTTGCTAAAAAGGACCTGTTTTTCCTCTACTCTCTTACACAGAACACTTTGTTTCTGACAACAAATATGGGGGATAGGAGAGAGGGTTCCCACATTAACCAATTCTCCAACTCTGTGGACACCAGCTGGGTGTCCAACAATGCAATTCAGTTCTGGCACTATCTACCTGAGGTCAGCGTCAGATCTCACAGGTTGAGGGGCAGAGACTTCAGATGCCAGTTGCAAAGCTGGGCCTCTAGTACTTCTGACTGAGTGGGTTTAAGTCAGGGGTTCCCATTGGACAATCTGCTAGAATGGCTCACAGAACTCAGGGAAACACTAAGTCACATTTACCAGTTTATTACAGACGATATGATAAAGGATACACATGAACAGCCGGATGAAGAGGTACCTATGGAGGTCCAGAAGAGTCCTGAGTGCAGGAGCTTCTGTCCACGTGGACTTTGGGTGCGCCTCCCCACCCCCGCACATGGATGCATTCTCCAACCCAGAAGCTTTCTGAACTCCAGCTCTTAGGGATTTTTATGGGGGCTTTATCATGATCAATTATTAACTCAGTCTGCAGCCCTTCTCCCCTCCCTGGAGGATGGGGGTGGGGCTAAAAGTTCCAAGCTTCTAATCACGGCTTGGTCTTTCTGGTGACCAGCCCCCAACATGAAGCTGTCCAGGAACCCACCAAGTCACCTCATTATAATAGAAGACTCTTATCTCCGCAAAAATTCCAAGGGATTTAGGAGCTCTTTGTAACACACTCCTATCATACCCGTCAGTCAGGAAATTCTAAGGGTTTTAGGAGCTCTGTATTAGGAATCAGAGGCAGACAAAATACATAATTCTAATTGTGTCACACTTTCACAAGGCTGTGTGCTCGCCTATGCTGGGCAATATCAGGCAGCCATTAAAACAGACTGTGTGCAGCCAATATCAGTGATATGGATAAACGTTTAAGTAGGCATTTTAAGTGAAAACAGCAGATTAGAAAAGAGTACATTTTTTTAACCTACTGGATGGTATATAAAACCTGGGCAAAATATGTACCTGATTGTTTTCAAAGTTAGGCTTTTGGGGGGTGTGATCATAGATAGTTATCACTGTTTTGTATTGTTTGGGGGTTTTATTTTTTAGTACTTTTGCTGTTGGCTGGACTGTTTATAGGGAGCAGCATTCCTGTTATGATTAGGGTTGCCAGATAAAACACAGTTCAACCAGTTAAATTTTGATTCCAGATAACAATTTTTAGTATATGTATATCCCGTGCAATATTTGTCTTCTTACCTGCTAAATCTGGTGCCCACCCCGAGCTGACCCTGCACGTGTCCCCCTTTCCAATCTCCCACCCGGTGTGGTCATAAAGGGAAACCTGAGACCCGAGCTGGGCGCAGGGACGCTGGACACCAGCAACCCGACTCTAAACTTCACCTCAAGGAGCACATCCAGAACTTTCTCCTGGGCCACAACCTGGGCTTCGAAGCAGCAGTTGACCAAGGAGAGTGGGAGCTGCAGTGTAGGCCTGGCTGCCCTCCTCCTGAGAACTCTGGCTTTGGCTCTGAATGAAAAGGGGAGTCTCTTTTGGGTATCAGCGGAGGCATGACTGTCCCACTGTTAGTTCATCTATAGCAGGAGTTGGCAGACTTTTCCTGTACAGGGCTGTAGAGTAAATATTCCCAGATTCCCGGTCACACGGTCTCTGCCGCAGCTCCTCAGCTTTGCAGTTGTAGACAGTATCTACATGAGCAAGCCTGGCAGTGTCCCAGAAAAGCTCCATTTAGGACACTGACATTTGAACTTCATATAATTTTCACATGATATGAAATATTCTTTTTTTGATCCTCTGCCCCCCGTCATTTAAAAATGAGAAAACCATTCTTAACTCAGGGGAAGCACAAAAACAGGCAGCAGGCTGGATTTGGACCAGGAACGGAAGGAGTGGGTGAGCGGGGTGCAGCAGCAGGGCGGAGGTGGGGTGGGTGGGCTGTGGAGGCCGTGGGAGGGTGCTGGGGGGACCCGTGGAGGGCTCTGGGCAGACGGGAGGCATAACATAACTGAACTTGGTTACTGAACTAAGCCAGTAATTGCTGAATGGACGACTTCCCAATCATTATATTAAGAGTGACCATCTTCATCTCATTCTCCTACATACTAAGCGGTGGTTTCAGACAGTGCTCCTAAAAAAAGAGGGATCCCCGGACCAAATTCCCCTTGCAGATTTATTTGGCCCGCACAGAAATTATTAGAAAATCTTGCATCAGAAGCCCAGATTTCTTGCACGGGCAGAAAGAGGGCCCGAATCCCTGCGTGGTCAGCACCTGCTGCCGCGGGCCTCTCGCCTGGGCAGGACCGAGGCCTAGTCCCGGCCACGCGGTTTCAAGGTCTCTCCTTCCCCCCACGGCCCGCCTGGCCTCTGGCCGCAGGGGTTAAGCTTTAATCCCTGTGGACAGCACACGGGCTGCGCAGGGAGGCCCTTATCGCCTTAGACTTAAGGGCTTAGACGCCGCCGCTCGCTGCCGCCCCAGCCGCCCCGAGGGCAACCGGCCGCAGCGCCGCAGGGTAAGCGGGCTCGGGGGCGCGCGGGCCGGGGGCTC
>NW_007726565.1:580900-583162 GCF_000696425.1 Galeopterus variegatus | reverse complement strand
CGAGTCCTGCTGACGAAACGTCCGAGTGGCCCGAAGTTGGCGCGGACCGCGCGGCGAGGGTCGCGCGAGGCGGCGCAGCGGCCCACGTGCCTGGCGGGGCGCGGACCTGGGTCCCGCTTCGGGCGCCCGGCGCTCCCCCGCGTCCCGTGCCCCACGGTTCGTTTTCAGGACCTTCCTCCTGACGCTGTCACTTTTCCTCCGTTCAGGAAGAGACGACCGAGCGCCTGAGTCGGCGTCCTCGGACGGGGACAGGCTCGCTCCCACACGCTCGTGGAGCTTCGGTGCCGCGCGTCTCTGGGTGGCAGCGTCCTCGTTCAATGAACAAAGTGCACCGCGGTCACAACTTCAGGGGCCTCCAGTCGCGCTCGGTCTCCGCGCCCCCGCGGGCTGCAGCGGCGTTCTGTCCTTTTGTCCGTTCCCGTGTGACCCCGCCGTCTTGGCGGCCCGGGGTCCTCACCTGACGCGCGCCTCCCGAGGCCAGTCCCCGCCTTCCGCCGGCGGCCGCAGGGAGAGAGCTGTCTGTTGTGGGGGTCTCTGAGCACATGAGGCGCAGGGTTTCGAAAATCCCACTTCCCACTTTGTGAGGAGGGTGGTTTGCTAAAGCGAGGGTGTCCCTGTGACTTTCTCCATGGAAATGTCAACTTTTTGATGTCTTCTCTGTATAGCAGGGTGATAAAATTTGCAGACTAGGGAGAATTTCGTTGTTTTTTGGTTTTTTGTTTTTCTGCTTGGGGTTTTTAAAAAAGTGCTGTGAATAAGCCGAATTTCAGTTATGGATTAATTTCAATTACTAAACAGTTATCTTGCCAGAGGAAACTTTCCAGGAGTTTGACTGCACGTTCTGCGGGTTTCCTGTGGGTTGTCCCTACAAGGATGCACACTTCCTGTCATCCTTAAGCGGATTATATCTGCTTGTCATGATTTTCTTTTTCTCGGGAAAAGATCTAGCACAAGTTAAGAGAGATTCTGTGGATCCTCAAAAAGCTTTAAAGGCTCAATCTTTTAGGCAGAGGACACAGTTAATCTCGTATATATTAAAAGAAAGCTAAGACTTTTAGTCCGCTTGACAGGTGGTTACAGTGCCTCCTCCTCCCCCTTTGTAACCGGCCCTGCTAATTCCTGAATATGGTGGTTGATGGTTTTGGATGTGAAAACTCTGCTTATTAATGTCACCCCTCATCCCACCTCCCCACGCGCCCCCACACATGAGGAGAGTAACTCGAATGTCCCTAACACCTTGGAGAAGCATTTTAATTAAAGTATTAGGGGAGTCAGTTGAATGCTGTGGATGTGCAAAGAAGCTGATGTGCAGTATTTATTTAGTGAAGAAATGTGTGTATGTATATTTCAGATCCCTGGTCCACATAAAATTTGGGGAGAGAGAAGTGGGAAATGGAGCTCTGGAAGCATAAAGAGCAGTAAGTGGCAGTGGCCAGTGTGTCCTTCTCTTCACTTTGTATCTGCATTTTTCTTTGCCTGGCTTTAGCTACTTCAGTTTCTCCTCCTCTGATTTCGGTGTGATGATGGCCTTGTGACAAGAGGGAGCAGGTTGAATGGCAGAGTGACTGTTGGACCCTGGGGCCCTCGGTGAGAGGCCAAGCTGGCTCTCCCTACCAGCATTGTTTCCTTCTGAGCACCTCTGCACAGAACACTTCAGAGATTCAGCGACTGTCTTTCTTCTGACCACTCTTTAATTTTCAAGTCACTCCTTAAATGTCAGGACCTGAGGATATAAACTATAGAAATCCGTTGTTCTTATTAACATTGTGAGTTTCACAGAATTTAGTTGCATGAGAAAGTCACAGTCTGCCTTTAGCCCTTAACATTCTTTAGTTAGCATCTCAGTTTTGGCTTTCTGCTTTAGTGTCTATGGATTATAGGAGATTTCTGGGTTTACCACCCTTCCTTGGCTCTGCCATTTCTGCATCTCAGTCTTCCTTGCCCTTGTCCCTCACCCCATTTTTCAGTGCCTAGGCTTTTCTTCATTCTGGAATACCTCAGGTCACTTTCTTGCTGATTATTTGGTATGCTTTTGGTAGTTCAAATTCTGGAAGGCATTGCTAGGAATAAAATCAATTTTTTTTCCTATTTATTAGGCAGAGGAGACTGGGAGAGACAGGTGCTTGACTCTGCGTGTGGTGTTCTTGACTCTACCCTGCACCTGGTACTGTTCTGCCTGCTGGGGCAATGGTGGTTTTAAAAGAAGGCCCTGCCTTTGGAGATCATAGCAGTAGTAGTGGGGGGGGGGGGGGTTGTTTTAAA
>NW_007726565.1:548227-580777 GCF_000696425.1 Galeopterus variegatus | reverse complement strand
GGGGGGGGGGGGGGGGATTGTTATAAATCAGAGAAAGAGTCCCAGTACGTGCTCCAAGGAAAAATAATAGCAGGTAAGGGCAGAGGTGATGTCAGTTTCTATTTGAGAAGTGTGCTCCAGAAGACCTTTCAGAGGGAGGGGATGTTTGAGTGCAGCCCTGAAGGGTCTAGGGGCAATAGGGCAGTGGCCCACTGGGTGAAAAGCATCAGTGTGGTACAGAGGCCAGCCTTGCAGTCAGGCCTGGTGTCAGCCCCCTAACCCCCTACGCTATCCCCTGCTGTGCCTTCCCTAGCACCTCAGGGATAGTTTTGGGGAATCATTGGACACACAGCTTAAACGACATGCGCCAAAAATGCCCAGCCCAGCGACTGATAAGGTGCGTGCTCTGCTTCTGATCTCTTGTTCTAGGTGAAGGCCTTTCAGCACCTGTGGCCCAGATCTTTCCCAGCAAAGTCTGTGCACAATAAACAACTGATACTGGCTTGACACTGGGGCCTGCTCCATGCCGGCCCATAAGGGTGCTCTCTGTGTGATTGCTGCAGCTGCCTGCCTCTTGGCTCTGTGGACCAGCAGCCCCTGAACTTGCTCTGTCTGCCTACTTCACCACCTCCACAGACATAAACTGTGAGGTGTTGAGTTTTCATCCAAAGCTGCTGCTGACGCTCACATTGTGGTCTCCATTCCACCTGCTTGCAGTGGAGAGCTGGGTCAGGAGCCGTGTGCTGTTTTGGGGGGGAGCTCTGGTTACGGTGTCACAGCAGTCATGTTCCACATCCTGTAAGTTAAAGGACAGTTTAAAGGCTCTTCCAGAAGCTTTCAGCCACAGCTACAACTCAGCCTGCATTTGGTGGGACTGCCCAGACCCCAGAGGAAATGGTAGGCGGGGAGGGTGCTGGTGTTAAGTACAGGGGAACCACAAAAAGAGCAAGCAGGACAATCCAAATAGCCCTGGTTTGTGACCCACAACATTTCAGGGACAGAACAAGGACCAACTGACCTTAACGTGGTCTGTTTGCTTGCTCTGGAATGTGCTTTGTTTCCAAGGTACCCTTATCAAGGTTTCTGACCACATCTCATGGAAACAGCCCTGGTTCTAGGTCTCTGAAGTTTTAACCCTTCACAACTGTCTCTGGCTCTTAGCTTCAGGTTCTTCATCACAGGTTAGCCCAGACCTGGATGATAGTTTTTCCTTGTATGGACACTGGCTCTTGGAGTTTCTGGCTTTGGTGCAGCTGATGCTATTGCCACCCCTAAACTCTGTTAACTATGGCCCTACATCCTCAGAATATGTTAAAGTTACTCTAAGATCGAGTGTGACCCAGATCTTAACTTATGTCTGTGGTAGGAAAGACTGCCATCTCCCAGTCTGAGCCAGGCTGGGGACTGACTTTGAGTTCCTTGATTCCCTGGGTGTACTTGACAGCTCACTGAGGCATGTGTAGTCTTGAGTTGAAAACAAATACGCTTCAGTTTTTTTAAGATTATGTTAGGAAGTTTCTTACAGAGAGTTGGTGCTCCTCTGTGCCATGCCCTCTGATGGAGCTGCCATGACTGCCCCCTGCTGCCACCTGGCGCTTGCCAGACCTTTTCCAAGGAAATAGCAGATATCAGGACACTTCACCTCTAAGTGTCCTTTCCTCCTAAGGAAAAGGAAAAAGACATTCTCTATAATCACAGTTTGGATTGATTATGTCTAAGAACATCACAATAATTCCTTGGTGTCATCCAAAAGCCAGTCCACAGTTAGATTTCCCCAGTTGTCCCCCAGATGTCTTAGCTGTTTTTTTTCCAAACCAGAGTCTAGACTAGGATTGTGCATCACATTGTGTCTTTTTGTTCCTCTGCTCTCTGTGTATGCCTTGTGATCTGGCATTAAGAGGTTTGATTGGATTGGGTGGAACATTTTGGGTACGATCGTGTGGGTGATGCTGTGTGCTTTGTACTACTGTCCTTGGAGGCTGTCTCACGTGGGCTGATATGACTTGATTACTGGGCCTTTAAGATGTACCCCCCATCGCACAGTCAGCAAATCATCTGTGGGGGACATGCTGGGGCCATGTGAACGCTTGCTCCACCAGCCCTCCATGCTATGTGTTTGTTGGTCCTCCCCAGAGCTGCTGGGCAGCAGCATGTTGACTGTCCAGTGCTGTTGTTCCTTCTTTATTTTATCTTGTTTCCTCATTCATTACCTCCCAAGAAGACAGAATAGATGCTTAATTCTTTCCTTTTATTACAATTTCCAGGGGAAGCAGTTGGTGGAATAGTCACCTCTGTTGTAGCAAATGTTTTTATTTTTCATTTTCCAGCTTTGAATGTCAAGGCAGATAAGTAGGTTTTTATTTGTTCACTGTGTTATACTTTATTAAAGTCTTTGTTTTTGTTTCGTGATGCTCAAATCATTGTAAACATGATCAATCGGGAGCCCCTCCCAAGCTGGCTTCTGTGTTGTTTTCACTCAGCACGTTGTTCTTGGAGCCCTTCTTCTCTGCCAGTGTCCTAGGCTCACTTTCACTTTCTTTTCCAGACCTGCAACCAGCCATTTCTCCAGAGTGCTTTGCTTCTTTTTAGTGCAGAAAGGTATCTGGGAACCAAGATCCAGGCATTAGATTTGTTTATTGTGTTTGCATATTACTGCTACAGCCCTTTTGTTGGACAGAGCTAGGTAACATTTTTAAAACATTGGGAGTTCATACTGATATTTTCAATGCAAATTTATAATTATGTGATTTTATTTAATTTCTTTGATTTTTAAAATTTGTATCTTTTTTTATCCTGAAAATCTTAATTCTTAATACCATTGGCATAATTACTTATTTGTTTGGTAAAATACACATAAAATAGGTTGTAAAATTACAATATTGTATTACTACTACTAATAAAACTGCTTAGCAAAGTTTGTGAGTTTTTTGTTTGTTTTTAAGTTCTTTTTGTCCTTAGTACATGAGGGTACTCTAAAAAGTTCGTGGAAAAATAGAATTAAAAGATAATACAAATCTTTCCATGAACTTTTTTTTTTTTTTTTTTTTTTTTGTCTTTTTGTCTTTTTTTCGTGCCCGGCAACGGATCGCAACCCTCAGTGTCGCGCCCGTACCGGCCTGGGACCGGCAACAGGATCGCAACCCTCGGTGTTGCCCCTGCACCTCGCTCAGCCAGTGAGCAGGAACCGGTCTGTATGTGGGATCCGAACCCTCAGCAGGAGCGCCGCCGCGCTTCCCAAGCGGCGCACTGTAGCAGTGCGCCACCGGGCCGGCCCTTTCCATGAACTTTTCGAAGCACCTTCGTATGTTCCACTTAGGTGAATGAAGTACTGTGTTTTAAAGTCCCTTGACAAATATTTTTTTCTCTGGTTATTTTGCCCGTTTGATACACAGTTCGGTTTGTTCCAGTTTGTTTTCAGCTTTGGAATTAAAAAAATTTTTTTTATGTACAAAATAATTACATGGTTCAAAAGTCAAAACTGTGTAAATTATATAAAAGGTACCTTCCCTACTCCTCCACTCTTCTAGGCAACCGTTCTTACTTATGCTTTAACCTGCAAAAATAAGCAAGCATGTGCACACACACACACACACACACTTTCCCTCCTGTCTCCCACAGAAGGTGACGGGTACCACTAACACTGTGTGTGTCTTGGTTTTTATTCAGCACATCTGTGAATGTACACATCAGTCTTTTCAATGGTTTCCAGTCTTTGGACGTAGGATGCTGTTGTGACTTTTGCTCATGTGTTGACTTGTAGTTGATGGGGGTTGTCTTCAGGGTCTGTTTCTACTGTGACATCACTGGGTAGAAGGGTATATGCCATTTTGGTAAGTGTTCTCAAATTCCCCTCCATGGACTTGCACCCCCGTCCGCACTGTATGGGAGGGCCTCACCAACAGAGCGTGTTACTAAGCGTTTGGAGTTTTGCCGGCATGATACAGCAAGAAATGGTATCTTGGAATAGTTTTCATTTAATGTGCTTTAATTTGAATGTGAAAAATGAAAAAATATACTTTACTAAATTGGATATACAAGTATTAGGTAGAGTATTTGAGATCATTAAATACAAATTGATCATTATATCAATAAGCCACCGAGTGTGATTACCCTCTGCAGTGCAAAAGCTGGAAACACCACTCATGAGAATGCACACTGATACTTCTGTATAATAGTAGTTAGGAGGTAGTTTCTTTAAATCTTTAAATAAAAAATAACAGAATCTACAACACGTCAGAACTCGTGTCTTAAATTGAGAATATTCCACATATTTTACCTTTTGTAACCTATGGAAAGGATCCTTTGATTAACTACCTTTAATTTTAGGTGTTTTTGTCTTCAAAATTAATTAAATGTAAAGTAAATACCAGAAAATTTTAGTTTTGAGTGCTTCCTTTCTATCTGTTTTCCTCTGTCTTTAATCTCTGGTCATAATTTAGGATTGCTGAGTGGTCACTATTTAAGTGTATCGATATTTTCTTAATTGATGTAATCAGTCCTTGGCGTAAGGGTGGTGCTCTAGTTGTGAATAGATGGGGCAGGGCCATGTGAGCTGGGGCTCCCTTCTGTCCTGGGGGCCAGGGGCTGAGAACAGCAGTGACTGGATCTGTTCTGGAAGGATTCTGTGTTTTATTTGTTATTGATTACCTTATTTTGTATACACGCTGATTGGTTTTATTTTTAAACCAATTTTTGTTTGCTGGAAAATAGATCAGTACCATGGAATAGATGCTGGCTCCAGATGCATAATGAATAGGGAATCTTTCAAGGCCAAGGTATCATGTCAAAGTTTTGGGGTAGGTGGCAAAAGCCAAATTGTTCTTCACATATATGTAAAATTATCAGAATGCCACAGGATTCTGCGCTGGTCCGGAGTTGATTTTGGGGATGGTGTGAGCTAAAGGGTAAAGTGTCATATTTTCCATGGAGAGATCTGATTGTCCTAGCACTTTATTAGAATGGTGTGTGCAGATATCGTGTCTAGTCCTAATTCTGGACTCTCCCATCTGCGCTGGTCCATTTGTTAGTCACTGGCACCATCACCACAGTGTGCTCTTTGTTGTAGCTTTGTGTTTTTGAATCTTTTTATTTTAAAGTATAGCACAGTTACAGAATCTGAATAAAATAAATGTATAGCTTAATAAGTTATTGTAAGGTAGACACATTTGTAATTGTCGCTTGGGTCAAGAAGTGAAATTTAGCCAGCACCCCAGAATCCTTCCACATCCCATCCTGGTCTCATCTCCCTCCCAACAAAAGTAACTGCCGATCTTACTTTTGTTTGCTTGTTTTTAAAAAAGTTTTTATTTCACCTAATATACATACACAGTTACATAATTTACTTAGTAAAATTTTCACACTTTGGGTTCCAACAACTTGGCTAAACTCAAACTTGGAAGAGAAGGAAAATTCACTACCTAGCTCTAGGGCCGGCCCGTGGCTAACTCGGGAGAGTGTGGTGCTGATAACACCAAGGCCATGGGTTCGGATCCCATATAGGGATGGCCGGTTTGCTCACTGGGTGAGCGTGGTGCTGACAGCACCAAGTCAAGGGTTAAGATCCCCTTACCGGTCATCTTTAAAAAAAAAAAAGACTACCTAGCTCTAGAAGGGGGAATCTGGTGGAGGAAGGATCCCATTTCTCCTGTTTCTTCCTCTAGAGTAGTTTCCTGCATATAGAAAAGAATGGAGCTTAAAATTGTTACCTAATAATAATTCTGCTTAAGAATTTATGAGAATATCATTTCCTTAAATGATTGAAGAATTATACTTTTAATTTCCTAGTCACCTTCCTAGGTACAAGTATACATATTTTTTAGTACAACGAACTTTTATTTTTCCATTGCCTCTAAGTCAAAAAAATTCGCATTATAGTAGTTCACAGTGTTTCACAGTAAAATAGTTTTCATTTTTTATGATGAATGAGGCAGACTCTTAAAAACAAAATAGTCTTTTAGAATCCTTCAAGGCGTCAGCATCATCCACACAGTAAAAGCAGCCAAAAAGAACCATAAATGTATTTGTCAACCATTGGAGCCTACTAATGACACATACATATTAGCTAGATGGTAACTCCAGGGATGTGCTCCAAAGAGGCAGCCCATTGTGCTCATGAGGTATAGCTGTCTTTCACCATGAGAATCAGCCAGTCACGTCCTGTCCTTTTGTTTATTGTGAACTTGTGCCTTCTCAGAGAGGCCAGGGCCTCGGTCATAGGCCCACACTGAGAGCAGGCTGTGCCACATCCTGCCCATTCCCACTCTTGATGTCTGTCTGGCAGAGAACATACCTGGAGATGATTTTGTGAAAAGTATAGCAGAAGTCTTGGTTCTGGTAGGCGTAGATGATGAGATTGACAACTGAATTGGCGTGTGACGAGAATGGCCATATTCGTTGCCCACTTGGGCTTATCCTTAGCCCGAGCTGGCTGAAGAAGAGTGACACAGTTGATGGCATGTACTGGTAGCACAGAAAATCCCCATGATTATCACCAGTGACTTGGCCTCATGGATGTCCCGCTGGAGGGTAGTCCTGGAGTGGTCCATCAGCTCTATGTGCTGAAGCTGCCTGCAGGCCACCATCAAGATCTTGATGTAGATCACCAGCATTATGAGCAGTGGCTCAGGACACACCCAGAGAAACTGAAATATACCATGTAGCTCATGGGGACCACATTCTCAAAAAGACACTTCACGGGCCGGCCTGTGGCTCACTCGGTAGAGTGCGGTGCTGATAACACCAAGGCCACAGGTTCGGATCCCATATAGGGATGGCCGTTTGGCTCACTGGCTGAGCCTGGTGCTGACAACACCAAGTCAAGGGTTGAGATCCCCTTACCGGTCATCTTTTTTAAAAAAAAAAAAAAGACACTTCACATGGCAGTAGCTTTCATTCGTATTTCCATCCCAGGGCTCCGTGCAGTTGGTGGCACTGTCTTTACCATTCCACTCCAAGAACAGAATCAATCCAGTGCTGAAGGCAAGGACCCTCTCTTGCTCATGTCCAGTGACTAACTTTTTTTTTTTTTTCCTTTTTGTCTTTTTTCGTGACCGGTAACGGGATCGCAACCCTCGGTGTCGTGCCTGCACCGCGCTCAACCAGTGAGCGGACCGGTCTCTATATGGGATCCGAACCCTCGGTGGGAGCGCCGCCGTGCTCCCAAGCTCCACACTCTACTGAGTGCGCCACCAGGCTGGCCCCAGTGACTAACTTTTATACCTTCAGCCTTGAATTCATTAGCTACAACTGGGATCTACTCCAGTTGCTGACTGGCTCCTTCCCCAGAATCCTGCATCTTGTGTGTGGAAGAAAGAGCGAACAGGTGGTTCTCCACAGTCCTCTGAAATCCTGGTGGCACTCCTCAGCCTGAGTGGGATGTAGAGGGCTATGTACCTGTGGACGGCCACAGCCAGCAGGCTGAGGATGGAGCTCTGAATGAGCACGAGGACAAAGCAGGCGAGGAAGAGGCAACTGTGGAAATCAGTGCAGAAGCCCAGGCTGATGGCAACGGCAAAGAGGATGGCAGATGGCCCCACAGCCACGTCAGCAGCCACAAGGGACACTGGGAAGTAGTTGGTGGGCATTTGCAGCATGCCTGAAGTGACCCCTACAACACACACCAGCATGTCATGCCACCAACCCTGTGGCGATGGCCAGCCCAGGGCCAACAACTATGCATCCTGCATCCCCAGTGGCAGGGTCAGGCCAACAGGCCCTGGGCATTGCCTGCCAGGCCATCACATCTGAGCTGCAGGGTTCTGATCTTACTTTCATGGCAGTTACTTTCTTGGTTTTCTTTATACTTTCATGACTCAACTGAACAACTGGAACATTGCTCTGGTGTTCCTCTGTCTTCTGATTTCCTGTAAGTTGGTAGTTGGATTAGATTTGGTTTGACCTTTGGCAAGACTCTTTCAGGGGGTGATGTGTTGTTTCCTCAGGAAGCAACCAATGTCTGGATGTCTGTCTGTCTTGATGTTGGCAGCTGCTGATGCACATGCATGTGTGCATTAATTCATGAGAAGTCATGAAATTGTGATGTTCCGGTTGTGAGTTGCTTCTTTGTGTATTAGATGGCCTACTACTATAAAGAGAAACTATGTACTGTTTGGTTATCTAGTGTTACAATTTGTGATATTGTGAAAATTTGGTCTTTGTCCTAGTCTCCAAGCATACAAATAAAATTCTTAGAATTTCCAAAGTGGTGTCTTTTCATATGCTAATGAGGTGACTAGTGGCTGGTAGCCTCTAGGTAGCTTCAGGATGGGGTCTGGACACTGGAAAGATCAAGGTGGGATTAGAGGGTTCAGACTTTCAGCCCCACCCTCAATCTCTGGGGAGGGGACAGGGGGCTGAAGGTTAAGTTGATCACCGATGGCCAATGATTTAGTCAGTTATGCCTACATAATGACACTTGCATAGAAACCCAAGAGCACAGGGTTCTGGGAGCTTCGTGAAGGTTACTGGAGGGTGATGCACCCGGGGAGGACATGGAAGCTCTGCGCCCCTTCTCCCATTCCTCGCCCTATGCATCTCTTTGCCTGTATTTTTTCTAATATCCTTTATGATAAACCAGTAAACATAAGTACATGTTTTCCTGAGTTCTGTGAGCTGCTCAAGCAAACTAATTGAACCCAAGGAGGCAGCTGTGGGAACCCTGATCTATAGCTGGTTGTTCAGAAGTTCCAGAGACTTGGACTTGGAACTGGCATCTGAAGTAGGGAGCAGTCTTGAGGTCTGAGCTCTCAATCTGTGGGATCTGACACTATCTCCAGGTAGTGTCGGAATTAAATTGAATTAGAGGACACCCAGCTGGTGTCCATCAGAGAATTGCTTGCATATTGCTGGTGGGGAGTAATCCCCCACATTTGGTTACGAAAGTTGGTCTTCTGTATTGATTATTGTGGTAAGGAAATAGAAAAAACACTTTGGCGGTGTGTATGTTTTTCCCACTCCAACACAGTTCATGTAGGAAACTGAAGACAAATAAATGCTTGATTGTTTTATCAGTTTTCAAAGTAACCATTTTCCTATCATTCTCTAATTGGGGATTTTATTTTGGTATTATGAACTCATAAATTTAAACATATTTAATGTGTTTTAATGAATTGCTGTTACGATCCTTATTCGTGTTCAAGTTGTCTCATCTTTGGACAGTGGGAGCCTTTACAAGTTGGCTCCTAGACCCTTTTGACACAATTCTAATACTCAAAGGTTCATGCTATCTGGTATGTCAGGAAGTTCTTGGCTCATCATGTGTTCCTCCTGCCCCAGACTGGTAATAAGCCATTTCTTCAACCCCAGTTTCTTTGAATAGCTTTTAAGTGATGTTTTAAAACCACAATCTGGATGTTAGACATGTTCATTGCTATTGGGTTGGTCATTGTTTCTAGGCCTTTGCAATGAACAGAGCTAGACTATATAATCTGTTCACTGACTACAGAATGTTTACCTTACTTTCTTAAATCTTATGTCTCTATCTCCTTTTTACACTAGAATCTTGGTTCTGAAGGACATAAGAGATGAGAATTAGAATATCACATAATTACTCATTTACTTTATCTATTGCTACACATATCACAGTCTCAGAATAATAATGGCAATACTACCGCCACCTATATCATTATTGAAAACAGTTGAAGTATTTTTTGCATAAGTCTTCCCATTTATCTTTAGGTGGGATCTACCCTTATTCAGTACTAGTTCTACATGTAGCTGTATATTAAATGCTCACACCCTGTCATCATGTCATGTTTCTCTTGTCTTTTTGGTTGAGGTTTGTTCTCCAGTAGATAGATTTATTAGGAAGGACTCATGGAACAATATTTCCTGAATTCTTGCATTTTGATTATAGGGGTTTTGTTTTTTAATCCTTTATGCATGAAAGTCAGTCTGGCTGGGTATAAAATCATTGGATTTATACTTGGTTCACATTTTCTTTCCTTGAATATCTGAAATATGTTATTACATTGTCTTCTAGCATAAAGCATTGCTGTTAAAATCATGATTTTATTTTATTTCCCTTATAAGTGGCTTTGGTTTTTGCCTGAGAGCCCTTAGTTCAGTGATTTTACTAGAATATACCTCAGTGTTATTTGTTCAGAATGGATTTTCTCATGCCCTTTCAATATGTACGTAATTTCACAATTTTGATTTCAGGAAAGGTTTTTAAGTTTTTAGTATTCTTTGGGGGGTAGGGGGCAGCTGACTGCTGTGGGCGTCCAAACCCTTGACCTTGGCATTATAGCATCACTCTAACCAACTGAGCTGACTGGCCAGCCCTATTTTTTTAGCATTCCACTCTCTTGCTTTTTCTTCTTTTTCTGGGGGATGGGTACTTTGAACAGATGTTGGATCTTTTTTGCCTGTTTTTTAAATTGGTCAATTTCTCTTTGTTTTTTTTATTCCTTAATTTCTTTCTTTTTTTTTTTTTAAAGATGACCGGGAAGGGGATCTTAACCCTTGGCTTGGTGTTGTCAGCACCGTGCTCAGCCAGTGAGCCAACCGGCCATCCCTATATGGGATCCGAACCCGGGGCCTTGGTGTTATCAGCACCGCACTCTCCCGAGTGAGCCACGGGCCGGCCCTGTTGTTGTTTTATAATTTAACTCCATTGTGATTAGAGGACTTGTATGGTTTAAGTTTATTAATGGTTGTTTATGGCTTACCAAATGGTCTGTATTGTGGAATGTGTCATGTGCACCTGAAAAGAGTATGTGTTGTGCTGCTGTTGGATGGAATGTTCTATAGGTGTCTGTTAGGTCCAGTTGGTTGTTCAAGTCTTCTGTGTCATTGCTGATGTTTTATCTAGTTGTTCTAGTTGACCTGTTCCCAGCAGTTTCTCTTCAGTGTGAGTTTTTGTCCAGGAAGGCCTTGGACATGTTGGCTGTTGTGTTTTCTCCAGCTTCTTTAGACCTTAGCTTGGACCCCGAGACTTCAGCTTTACTGCTATGCAGAAAACAAATTTCAGCAGTGTGGTCCTTTGGGATCTCCAGTGAATACCTGTTGGCTACTTTAGGATTATCACTGTATCACGTGCCAGTGGCTTCTTTTCTTTTTCCACACATATAGATTTTATACCACACTGGCCTTATATAGAGATGCTCCTTGATTTAGGTCTTTTTTTGTTTTGTTTTGTTTTTTTGTTTTTTGTTTTTGTCCTTTTTTTTGAGACCGGCCACACCGCACTCAGCCAGTGAACGCTGTGAGCGCACTGGTCACCCCTATATAGGATCCAAACCTGCGGCTACCGCGCTCCCAGTGCTGCACCCTCCCGAGTGCGCCACAGGCTCGGCCCTGACTTAGGTCTTAATAAACCTATCACAAATTGAAATTATCCTAAGTGGCCAAGCTACCAAACACTATAGCTTAGCCTAAACTACTTTAAACATGCTCAGATACTTAAGCTAGCCTACAGTTGGGCAAAATCATTTAACACAAAGCCTATTTTTTAAAGAAGTGTTGGGTATCTCATGTAAGACTGTCATACTGCATGTCGCTAAGCCCAGGAAAAAAACAAAATTCAAAGTACTATTTGTAAGTAAAACCATCGTAAGTCTGGGACTGACTTACCATGTTCATGGTTTGTCCCCTCTACTTAGATTTTTTTTTTCCCCCCTCCACTTAGATTTTGGAGTTAACGGAAACAACTTGTTGTTCTTTTGGTATTGCTGATAATCATATATGGGATCATGCTTTTGCTGTTCTAGTTCTGTTTTTATTGAGGGATTTGAGGAAATTAAAAAATAAAATCTAGGCTGTATTACAAACAAACAGTTGAACCTACTATATTTCAAATGAATAAAATAACTACACATATGGAAGAAAACTGATACAAGAAACACAGTGCTTGATTGGATTCTCTCAAGTCTAAAGACAAAAAATTACAAGTTAATATTAATCTCTAGTTAGAGGTCTTGTTTGGTTTTTTTGGCAGTATGGGTTAGCAATTCTACAACTACTTTCTGTGTATGGTAGGATTGAGCAAATGAGTACATCTGTTAAGGGTAGCAGGAGCCAGACTTCACAGTGTTGAAGGAAAAGTTACAATTATAGAAAGGGGAGGCTCGGTCTCGTGATGTTGGATTGGAGTTGGTGAACTCATGGTTTTTATCCACATATACACATGCGTGCAGACGTGTGTGTATCTTTATGGTTTCTAGTTCATTCCATTGAAAGGGCCTGCTAGCAAGGGACCGCAGCAGCAGTGAGCATACCGAGCCCGTGGCCCCTTACCCACTCTTGTCCTTGCTGCATCACTGTACTTCCATGCAGGATTGTTTTATTTCTGCCTGAAGAATACTCTTGCATTGCCTTCAGCACAGGTCACCTGGTAACACAGTTTTTGTTTCTTATCCTGCAGAAATATTTTTGTTTATTATTGAATTCTGGTTTATTTTTTATTTTTTTCAGAACTTTGAAGATATCATTCCTTTGTCTCCTGGTTTACATTGTCTCTCTTGAGAAGTCAGCCATATACATAATTGGTTTTTTCCCTCAAAATAAGTCTTATGGAAATAATCTAATATATATGCAAGCAGAAAGAACACCCTGATGAACTAAGTACTTACCACCCAGCTTCAGCCGTTACCAGCTCATGGCCATTCCCAAGTCATCTGCGTCCCCCACTCAGTTATATTGTGAAGCAAATACTAGAAATCATATTTCATCTAAATATATTTCAGTAAGTATCTTAAAAAGATGGAATTCTCGGGCCGGCCCGGTGGCGCACTCTCCAGTGCGCCGCTTGGGAGCGTGGCGGCGCTCCCGCCGAGGGTTCGGATCCCATGTGGTGACCGGTTCCCGCTCACTGGCTGAGCGCAGCATGGGCGCAACACCGACGGTTGCGATCCCGTTGCCGGTCCCCGGTACGGGCGCGACACCGAGGGTTGTGATCCTGTTACCGGTCCGTAAAAAGAAAAAAAAAAAAGATGGAATTCTCTTACAAGTTATATCTGTAATACCTTTCTCACACCTTAAAAAATAACAAAATTGCTTACTATGAAATACTAAGTAAGTGTACAAATTTCCCACATTTTCTAAAACATGTTCTTAAATAGTTTGGTAACTAAAATCAGTATTCAAGTGTAATTTGTTTATTAAAGAAACTGGATTGTTTGCCCTGTAGAATTTCCCACAATCTGGATTTTGCTGATTTCATTCTTCTGGCATTGTTTAACATGTTCCTCTGTCCCTTGAAACTTTTATCTGTCTGCTTTATCTCCTCTTTTCAGTGTTTTGTTTTGTTTTTTAATCCTGTTTGGTGTTTATAGGGATTCTTGAATCTGTGGCCTGAAATCTTTTATCAGTACTGGAATTTTTTTTTTTTCCTTTTTGTCTTTTTTTCGTGACCGGCAACGGATCGCAACCCTCGGTGTTGCGCCCGCACCTCGCTCAGCCAGTGAGCGGGAACCGGTCTGTATGTGGGATCCGAACCCTCGGCAGGAGCGCTGCCGCGCTCCCAGGCGGCGCACTATAGCAGTGCGCCACCGGGCCGGCCCCTCAGTACTGGAATTTTATAACCATTACATCTCCCCTTCTTCCCCAGCTCTCATATCTTTTGTTCTCCTCCCCTACCTCTCAATCCTACGTGTGCTCTCTTCTGGATGTGAACAGGGGCTTGTTTCCACCACTTAATACCTGTGTGCTCCAGACAAGTTTTTCACCCTCTCTGTGCCCCATGTGTAAAAGGAAAAAAGTCTTACTAAACTTTCTTCGTACAAAATGGCCTATAATAAACACTCAGTAAGTACTGGCTCTTACCACCCTCATCACCTCCACTCTGAAGCTCTGAGAAAGTCTCAGAGAGAGGCAAAGCCAACCTAGAATGAGATCTCCATTCTCATGGGAAGGGAGAACAGCTGGGTTCTTTTAGACCCAGAGAGTTGAAGTGTCCTCCTTGTAGCCTGCACGGGGACAGAGGACAAGGTTATCCAGGAATGAGAAAATAAGGGCTGGGGAACGAGGTGGTGTGCTGCCAGTGGGGAAGAGAGATTTTACAATGAAGGAGCAACAGGGGCTGGAACATGCTGAGGTAGGATGACCTTGAATCCTACGACCTTTCGAAACTCACTGGTTCTAGTATGTTTTTGTGGAGGCCTTAAGGCCTTTATTACATAGATGGCATGTCTTCTGCAAATAAAAGCAGTTTTGCTTTTTCCTTTACATTCTGTCTATTGCCTGGGCTGGAACCACCAGCACAGTGTTAGAAGTGCTGCGAGTTGCCTTGTTACCAAACATACAGAGGAGACATCCGGTCTTTGAGTGTTAAATATGATGTGAGCTGTAGGGTTTTTCTGAATACAACTTACAAGGTTGAGGAAGAGTCCTATTTCTGATTTGAATAGATGTGGAAGTGTTGTCAAATGTTTTCCTACATCTCATGACATGACCATATGGTTTTCCTCCTTTATTCCTGTGATAAACCCCACTTAATCATGGTGTGTTATCTTTCATATATAGTGCTGAATTTGCTTTGCTAAATTTTTGCTAAGGATTTTTTTCCTGTGATTCTAGGGACATTGAGCTGTTTCTTTTGTTGTAACATCTTTGCTGGTTTTGGTATCAGGGTAATGCTTCATAAAAAGAGTTGGGAAGTGTTTCTTTTATTTTCTGGGAGAATTTGTGTTTCACTGGTATTTTTTTTTTTTTTTTCTTTCTATCTTTAATGTTTGTTAGAATTTACCAGTGAAACCATCTGGGCATGAAAGTTTCTTTGTGAGAAGGTTTTTCAGTTCAGCTACAAGTTCATTTTTTTAAAATAAAAGGCTATTCAGGTTATTTCTACTTGTGCCTTTCAAGGAATTTCATCTGAGTTGCAGAATATATTTTCATAAAGTTATTTATACATTTCTCTATTTTCCTTTTATGTCTGTAGAATCTATGATGATATCCCCTGTCATTCCTGGTATTGTTAATTTCTGTCTTCTCCTTTTTTTCCCTCTGATCAGTCCGTGTAGAAGTTTACCAATTTTATTGATCTTTCCAAAGGAAGCAGTGTTTACTTTCATTGATTTTTTTTTCTTTTTCTTTTTTTGATTTTATTGATTTTACATCTTTATTTTTTTTTTCCCCTTCTGCTTATTTTGGGATTAAATTTGCTTTACTTTTCTTTGTGATTATTTTCTTTGACACTTGACTTAATATAGAAGTGTTATTTATTTGAAAATATTTTGGATTTTTTAAAATATTCTGTTGTTGAGTTCTCATTTAATTCCCTTGTTGTTAGAGACTTTTTTTGTTTGATTTCATTTATTTTAGATGTATTGAGATTTGCTTTATTGTACAGAGAACAGTCCGTCTTGGTGAATATTTTGTGTACACTTGTAAATAATTTGTATTCTGTTGTTGATTGGACCATTGAATAAATGTCAATTAGGTCAACTTTGATAATTGTGTCCTTTAAATCTTCTATATCTTTACTTAAAATCTATATTTTATAGATCTTCAGTCTACTTGTTCAATTAACTATTGAATAGATGTGTTGAAATCTCCATCTATAATTATGAATTGTTCTAGTATCCCGTTAGTTGTATCAGTTTTGCTTCATATATCTTGAAGGTCTGTTAGTAGTTGTATGCACATTTGGGGTCATGTGCTCTATATGAATTGACCCCTTTGTAATTATGTAATGTTCCTTATTATCCCTACCATGGTATTCTTAAATGTTTACCTGGTATTCATATGGCCACTCCAGCTTTATTTTGATTAGTTTTAGCACGAATACCTTTTCTAGCTTTTTGTTTTTAACCTATTTGTCTTTACATTTAAAGGGTGTTTCTTGTAGGCGGCATATAGTTAGTATTGCTTTTTTATCAATTCTGACAATCCCTGCCTTTAAGAAAACAGCTTTATTTGGGTATAATTGACATGCAATAAATTGCACATATTTAAAGTGCAGAATCTGATGAATATATATATTCATATACATATATATAAACAGTTGCTATGAACAGTTGTGTATAAATCTTCATATGGACATATGTATTTGCTTATGTATTCATTTATTCTAAGCCCCACCATTAAGTCCATGCTCTTCTGAGGGCCCCGTTGATGTTGTGCTACTCTTGCTGGTGGGAGCAGTCTATTCCCAGCCCTCTGTGAGCCCTGGCAATTCTTCCACCTACTTTTTTTCGTTGTGGGTGGTTTTCTCAAATTTATATGCAATAAGGGAGCCCTTTACATATCTTTTGAGCTCTGTTTAGCTACCTCTTCTCTAGTACTCTCTCCAACAAATTCTAGCCAAATTACTCAGCAAGACCACCAGACTCTGTTTAAGTTCCTGCTCCCTTCATTGCAACCAGAAAGTTGAGGTAATAAGCTAGAGCAGTTGTAGGCTCACCACATTAGTTTTCCATATCTCTTCGATCACCTTCCTGTGCTTTCTCTTCTTCCTCTCCTCCAGTGTCTGAAAAACATCATTTCATGTATGCTATACGGTGGTCTAATGTGGGAAGGTAAACCCAGTCTCTTTTCTCCATCATGGCTTCAGGTGGAAGTCACTGCAAGTCCTCCAGTTTGCTTCTTCCTTTTCAGAATAACTTTATTTATTCCTGATTCTTTGTATTTCCGTGTAGATTTTAAACTTCTGCTTATCAGCTACTACAAAAAAGCATTTCATGATTTTGATTGGGATCGTAAAGAATTTATAGATCAATTTGGGAAAATATTTACATCTTACCAATATTGAGTTTTCTAACCCATGAACTTGGTATATTTCTTCATCTGTTTAATTAAGTCTTTAATTTCTGTCAGCTGTGTTTTATATTTTTCAGTATACAGTTTTTTACATATTTTTAAAAATTTCTCTCTTTAACATTTCTTATTTTGGGTTTTTGTTTTTGTTTTTGTTTTTTGGCAGCTGCCTTGTTATAACACCATGCTCTAACCAAGGAAGCTAACCAGCCATCCCCAACATTCATATTTTCGGATGTTATATGGGGAATTTTTTTAAATTTTATTTTCTGGTTCATCTATAGAAATGCAATTGCTTTTTTTTTTTTTTTTTCCTTTTTGTCTTTTTTACTGACCGGTAACGGGATCGCAACCCTCAGTGTTGCGCCCGTACCAGGGACCGGCAATGGAATCGCAACCCTCGGTGTTGCGCCTGCACCGCGCTCAGCCAGTGAGCGGGAACCGGTCTCCACATGGGATCTGAACCCTCGGCGGGAGCGCCGCCACACTCCCAAGCGGCACACTCTCCAGTGCGCCACCGGGCCGGCCCGGCCCGGCAGTTGCTTTTTGTATGTTAACCTTGTGTCTTGTAACTTTTCTAAATTCATTAATTATTTTTAGTAGTTTTTTGTAGATTCTTAATGATTATTTTACCTACATAGTCATGTTGAATATGAATAAAGACAGTTTTACTTCCACCTTTCCAGTGTGTATACCTTTTATTTCTTCTTTCTACCTTACAGCTCAGGTTGCCACTGTTTAGTGTGACTGAAAGTGGTGAGACAAATACACTTGTCTCATTCCTGATCTCAGGGAAAGCATTCCGTCTTTGTCATTAAGCATGAATGATGTTGACTGTGGGCTGAAAATGAAATTTTTTTCTGTTTTTCATTTGCAGAGAATTTTTATCAATGAGTGTTGAATTATGTCAGATTTTTTTTTCTGCATCTATTGAAATTATATGGTTTTTGTTCATTATTTTCTTAATGTGATGAATTATATTGATTTATTTTTGAATGTTAAACAAACTTTGTAGGTTTCACCTTAAACCTACTTGGCCATGGTGTATTGTGCTTTTTATATATTGCTGGATCTGACTTGTTAAAATTTTGAAAGGAGTTTTGCATTTATTCTTATTATATCAGTCTATAATTTTTAAATTTTTTTTATTATGGAAAATTCAAGCATTTACAAAATTGAACAGAATAGTAAACTACATCCAGTGAAACCCCATAAGCCTTGCACCGTGTTTTACAAATCATAAGCACATGGACATTTTTTTTTTTTTTTTTGGTATGCAGCTTTTATTTTATTTAAAACCCAAGTATTATATCACCTTATCTGTAGATAGTTCACTATTTATTTCTTAAACTTCATTTCACCACCCAAATAAATATTTTCCTGATAAATTCAGATATACATGTGATGTTAAATATTTCTCCATTTTTCTTTTCTTTGTCCTGTTTGGGTTTTTTTGTTGGTTTTTTTGGCAGCTGGCCAGTACAGGAATCAAACCCTGGACCTTGGTATTTATCAGCACCATGCTGTAACCAACTCAGCTAACCAACCAGCCCACTTCATTTTTCTTAATTTATACCTTTTTTTTTAAAAATTCAAATCCAAACAAGTCTGCCTGATTTTTAGATCCATCTATGCATATCCCTCTGTCTCTGCATTGGGCAGTTTCATTACAAGGTGTCTATGTTTGGATCTGAATTCAAATAATCCTTTTATGTACTCCATCTGGTATACTTGATGCTTCCTGTCTGTAGATTCGTGTCTTTCATTAGTTCTGGAAATTCTGTCATGATCTCTTCAAGTGTTGCCGCTCCCATAGCTCTGACTGCCTTATTCTCTCCTGTGTGACTCTTATCTTCTCTTTCATATTTTTCATCTCATTTCTTGTCAATGCTGGTTTCTCAATAATTTCTTTAGATCTGTCTTCCAGTATATTAATTTTTCTTCAGCTGATTTTAATCAGTTTCCTTCATTTTGATTTTAATTCCAAAATCATATATTTATGAATCCTTTTTTAAAATTACTTTTTATTGAGATATAATTTGCACACCATAAAATATACCTTCTTAAAGTATATTCACAAGGTTTCAACGAGCACCTCTCTCTAATTCCAGAACTTTTAATCACTCAAGAAGAAACTTTGAACTCTAGCAGTCTTCCTGACAACCACTAGACTACTTTCTGTCTCTGTGGCTTTGCCTGTTTTGGACATTTCATCTATCTTCAGTTGTACAGTATATGATCTTTTGGTCCAGCTTCGTTCACTTAGCTTGATGTGTCTTCATCATCTACGTTGTAGCATGCATCAGTACTCTATTCCTTTTTACAGATGTGTGGTATGCCATTATATGAATATATATTTTTTAATCCATTTATCAGTTGATGGACATTTGGGTTGTTTCTACTTTTGGGCTGATGTGATACTGCTGTGAGCATTCATGTACACAATTTTGTATGAACCTATGTTTTTACTTCTCTTGGGTATTTACCTAGGATTGGAACTGCCTGGTAGAGTCGTAACTCTGTTTAACTTTTTGAGGAAGGTCAGGCTGATTTCCAGAGTAGTTGCACCATTTTACATTCCCACTAAAAGTACATACCCGTTTCCACTTTCCACTTCCTCATCAACACTTTTCATTGTCTGCTTTTATATGATAGCTATTTTAGTGGGTGTGAATTGGTATCTCATGTGGTTTTGATTTTCATATACTTATAATTCTAATTGTTCTATTTGATTCTTTCCCAAATGTGTCTTCTCATTTTTTATAATCTATTTTTTGCTCATATTTCTTTTTCTATATTTTATAAGACATTTTATATATGTATAATTATATATAAAGTTTTAAGAAATACCATGATAGGGCCGGCCCGGTGGCGCACTGGAAAAGTGCGCCGCTTGGGAGCACGGCGGCGCTCCCACCGAGGGTTCGGATCCCATGTGGAGACCAGTTCCCGCTCACTGGCTGAGCGTGGTGCGGGTGCAACACCGAGGGTTGCGATCCCATTGCCGGTCCCCGGTACGGGCGCGACACCGAGGGTTGCGATCCCGTTACCGGTCAGTAAAAAAGACAAAAAGGGAAAAAAGAAAAAGAAATACCATGATATATAATATATAATTATTTTTTATCCTTTATGTAGTAATTCCAGTAAGCAAAGTCCTTGGTGTTCTAAGTGTGCTTCTGCCAACTTTCACTCATGGTTGCTTGTTTCCTTGTGTGTTTAATGATGTTTTACTTTTATGCCAATTTTTTATTTTGAGTTTTTATTTGTCTGAACTTTGTGGAATTTACTATTTGGAATGCTTTCTTTCAGAAACAATCTGCATTTGTTTCTGGTGGGAATAGCAGCTTTTAATTAACATGGGAATACTTTATACGGTGACCATATCCTGCTTTGCCCCAGACAGGTTTGGCTTAAGCCTGTTGTCCCAGTAATATTACTAATAGTGTGCTCTTTCACTCTTTGAGGACATGGCTTCCTCACCACCTTGATTCCTGTACAGTTCGGGAATGTTGGGTTCAGTGCTCCATTGGCGGAAGCCCAGAGTCAGTGTGGCCCAGCTGTTTAGATGTCGCCCTTGTGTTTGCACAGCTGGCTGTGGCTCAGCTGGCCTCTCCCATGGGTTTGCCACTCACTGTGTCTTTGGAGAGTTCTCCCACTTTCTTGTAGGCCCACTAACACGTTAAAAAGTAAGTTTGTTACAGGTTTTCTAGAGTCAAAGTTTTATTATTTGTTTATTATCATAGAATTTATGCTGCCATATTGCTGAGAATGGTTTTTTGTTGCTACTTTTTTTCCTACTTTTTCATTAAACTGCTCCCTTCCTACCCCACATATCATCATCATCCTTCAAGTTTCAGCTCAGTTATGTCCTGACAACTCCTGCTGCTCTCCTAGGTCCCATCCTGCTCTTTTATACCTTCCTAACAGGTACCTCCAGCATTTATTACAGTTAAAATCTTCAGTTCTTGGGCCGGCCTGGTGGCGCACTGCTACAGTGCGCCGCTTGGGAGCGCGGTGGCACTCCCGCCGAGGGTTCGGATCCCACATACAGACTGGCCGCTCACTGGCTGAGCGAGGTGCGGGTGCGGCACCGAGGGTTGCGATCCCGTTGCCAGTCCCGGTCCGGTACGGGCGCGACACTGAGGGTTGCGATCCATTGCCGGTCACGAAAAAAGACAAAAAGGAAAAAAAACTTCAGTTCTTGGTGACTGTTGTCTCCTCTGCCAGCTGTAAGGCCGTGTGACTGCCTCCTCTCGGTGGCACCACAGCTCCTGCACAGTACAGCGCCACTCTGGGAGTGACCACTGAGTGAGTGAACAGAAAGGCTGGCTGGGAGTTGCTTTACTCTCATGGGACTTTCATCCGTCTAGGATCATCATTGTCTTTCTTGTATTTAGTTTGTAGTCTTTGAATTGATTGTTTCATAGTTTAGCTGGACTTTTAAAATTTCCTATTATATATATTAGTTCTCATAGCGAGGCAGAATGAATTGATTTCAAGGAATTCGGTTTTGCTGATTGTAGCAGCTGTGAGTACCTCTGGTAAACTGTTTGAGGGGTGAGGGCATAAATTCTAAATATAAGTTACCTTTTTATATCACTGTAGGTTTTTAGGTTTGTATTCATGTTTCCAAATCCTTTATTAATAGGCCATTTGAATTTGAATTCTTATCTTTACTTTTTTGCTTATTTTGCAGCATTCGGGTATTTTCATTGTGCAAGTGGATTGCAAAAAGTCAAGGAACAAGTTTTTCTGTTTGTTTTCCATTATGGAATTTTGTTGTATACATATTGAGCTGATGTATCCATGATATAGTATAGATTTGAAATGTGAGATTTAGTTCTGTGCTTAATTTGGTTTCATCTTTTATAGGTAATGCAGAAGGATCATGTGTGTGCTGTCAAGATGGCGGGGATCCTGTCTTTAAGACAAGAAGCAAGTCTCCACTGCATAAGTTTGTGTCTACGCCATGAAGTCTTTAATAGTAGAACTCCCGGAAAGCAGTGATCTGTGCCCTAAGACAACATGTTTATACGATTTACATATTCTACTTTCCAGTAATATTTATAATCAGCCATATTCATAGAAACCCATCCTGAAAGAGAATTATTGTGAAAAAGTGAAGAGAATCTACATTTGGGGGCAGAGGTGAGCATTGGGATCAATTTTTTATTAACCTAAGATACTAACATGATGACACAGCCAGAGTAGTTATGGTCAGTCATGGAGAATAACCAGGAAACTTGTCCCAAAGGGGATAGTGATGTCATTTCTGATAAAATAAATTTTAAAGAAGAAGAGGAAGATGATGATCGAGTTCCTAGTCACAGTTTGGAAAGAGTGGACTTTAAAAGTGAACAAGAGGACATGAAACAAGCAGACAGTGGTGATGAACAAGCGGAAATCAGAGAAACGAGCTATACCTGTAAGCCCCCTGGGAAATATTTATCCACCGAGAACGAGGAAGATTATGGGTCTTTGTTCTCTCAGTACAGCAGTACACTGTATGACGTAGCGATGGATAGACAGTGGTGATGAACAAGCGGAAATCAGAGAAACGAGCTATACCTGTAAGCCCCCTGGGAAATATTTATCCACCGAGAAGGAGGAAGATTATGGGTCTTTGTTCTCTCAGTACAGCAGTACACTGTATGACGTAGCGATGGAAGCTGTGACTCAGAGCCTTCTTTCCAGCCGAAACATCGGCTCCAGGAAGAAATCTCCAGCTTGGAAACATTTCTTTATCTCTCCTCGAGATAGTACGAAAGCAATATGTATGTACTGTATGAAAGAATTTAGTAGAGGTAAAAATGAAAAAGACTTGAGTACAAGCTGTCTCATGAGACATGTAAGGCGAGCGCACCCGACTGTGCTCGTTCAGGAAAATGGCAGCGTGTCCACCGTGTCCTCCTTCCCTTCTGCTTCGCTCCTGCTTCCGCCACAGCCTGCCGACGTGGGAGACCTCAGCACCATACTCTCACCCATCAAATTTGTCCAGAAAATGGCATCTAAGATCCCATCCCCTGATCGAATAACAGAGGAATCTGTGTCTGTAGTTTCTTCTGAAGAAATTTCCTCTGACATGTCCATTTCTGAGAAGTACAGCAGAGAAGAAGCCCTGGTGGGGTCATCTCCTCACCTCCCCACTCTCCATTATGATGAAACTGCAGAGAACATAGCAGAGAAAAACCTTCCACTTCCAAAGAACTCATCCGGGTCCAGAAGAAGATCTGCTGTCTGGAAGCACTTCTACCTGTCGCCCCTAGACAATTCCAAAGCTGTCTGCATTCATTGCATGAATGAGTTCAGCAGAGGAAAGAACGGGAAGGATCTGGGCACTAGCTGTCTCATCAGGCACATGTGGAGGGCGCATCGCTCCATCGTGCTGCAGGAGAACGGGGGCGGCACGGGCATCCCACCGCTGTACTCCACTCCTCCAACCCTGCTAACTTCCTTGTTGCCTCCAGAGGGGGATCTAAACTCTGTGTCGTCGTCTCCAGGAAAGCTGGTCAAAGAGTCCCCTTCAGCTTCCTCCTCCCCTGACAGGCTGACAGAGGACTTGCAGTCGCATTTGAGTCCTGGAGATGCGCTCATGGAAGATGTGTCTGTGTTGTCCTCTGATGACGTCGGCGAGGCCTCAATGGTGTCTTCTCCTGAGAAGCAGCAGGGTGAAAGGTTGAGTCCTAGGCTGTTTGAGTCTGGCGCTGTCTTCCAGCAGAATAAGAAGGTCATGAAAAGACTGAAGTCAGAAGTTTGGCACCACTTTTCACTGGCACCCACGGACAGTCTCAAGGCAGTGTGCAGGTACTGTAGCTGTGCTATCAGTCGGGGAAGGAAAGGTGACGTGGGCACGAGCTGTTTGATGAGACATCTGTACAGACGCCATCCTGAAGTGGTTGGGAACCAAAAGGGCTTTCTAGGTGCAAGCTTGGCAAATTCTCCATATGCCACTTTGGCTTCTGCAGAAAGTTCCTCCTCTAGATTAACTGACTTGCCAACAGTGGTCACAAAAAATAATCAAGTTATATTTCCCGCTAATAGCAAAAAGACCTCAAAGCTGTGGAATCATTTTTCTATTTGCTCTGCAGACTCCACTAAAGTCGTGTGCTTACACTGTGGCCGGACGATCAGCAGGGGCAAGAAGCCCACCAACTTGGGCACCAGCTGCCTTCTGAGACATTTACAGAGGTTCCATAGCAATGTGCTGAAAACTGATGTCTCAGAGACAGTGCTGCCCTCTTCTCCAGACATCCGTGTGCCACTGAGCACAGAATTATCAGGAACTTCCTCCTTCGATGACACCAATGAGAAGTTTTATGATTCTCACCCAGTTGCCAAAAAAATCACAAGTCTCATAGCAGAAATGATTGCACTTGACCTTCAGCCATATTCTTTTGTAGACAACGTTGGCTTTAATAGGCTACTCGAATACTTGAAACCTCAGTACTCTCTACCCTCCCCTTCCTACTTCTCTAGGACAGCTATCCCAGGTATGTATGATAATGTGAAACAGGTAATTATGTCACATCTTAAAGAAGCTGAAAGTGGTGTGATCCACTTCACATCTGGAATATGGATGAGTAACCAGACCCGTGAGTACCTGACCCTTACGGCTCACTGGGTTACCTTCGAGTCGTCAGTTCGACCGCATTGCGCAGGCCACCATTGCTCAGCACTGTTAGACGTGTCACAGATTGATTGCGACTATAGTGGCCACAGCATTCAGAAGCAGCTGGAAAGTTGGTGGGAAGCCTGGGTGACCTCCGTTGGCCTACAGATTGGCATTACGGTTACTGACAATCCAAGCATAGGTAAGACGCTGAGCGACGGGGAGCGCTCGAGTGTGCAGTGCTTCAGTCACACGGTTAACCTGATCGTCAACGAGGCCATCAAGAGCCAGAGAATGGTGCAGAATTTACTTAGCATTGCACGGAAGATATGTGAGCGGGTGCATCGGTCTCCCAAAGCAAAAGAGAAACTAGCAGAGCTGCAGAAGGAATATGAACTACCACAACACCATCTTATTCAAGACGTTCCCTCCAAATGGAACACGTCATTTCATATGCTTGAACGACTCATTGAACAGAAAAGGGCAGTTAATGAGATGTCCCTCGAGTGTAATTTCAGGGAGCTGATCAGCTGTGACCAGTGGGAAGTCATGCAGTCTGTATGTCACGCATTGAAACCCTTCGATGCTGCCAGTCGAGAGATGAGCGCCCACGTGTCCACTTTAAGCCAAGTCATCCCCATGATCCACATCCTCACTAGGAAAATCGAGATGTTGTTTGAGGAGACAATGGGCATCGACACCATGCTGAAGTCTTTGAAGGAAGCCATGGTGAGCCGACTGTCCGCCACCCTCCACGACCCAAGGTACATCTTCGCTACACTGCTGGACCCTCGTTACAAAGCCTCCCTGTTTTCAGAGGAGGAGGCGGAACAGTACAAGCAAGATTTAATCAGGGAACTAGAAATACTGAATTCTACCTCAGATGACACACCTGCCTCCAATGGGTGTGACACGGGTTCCCCATCAAAAGACTCTGTTGGAGAGGAGAACCTGTGGTCACTTGTGGCCAAGATGAAAAAGGAAGATCTGAGAGAAAAGTTACCTGAAGACGTGGTGCTTGCGTATTTGGAAGAGGAGGTTCTTGAACACAGCTGTGACCCGCTCACCTACTGGAGCCTAAAGAAGTCATCCTGGCCGGGGCTGTCAACTTTGGCAGTCAGATTTTTGGGCTGTCCCCCAAGTATTGTCCCTTCGGAAAAGCTGTTCAGTACACCCACTGAGAATGGTAGCTTTGCCCAATCCAGGCTCACAATGGAACATTTTGAAAAACTTATCTTTTTGAAAGTGAATCTTCCCTTAATATACTTTCAGTATTGAAACTCACAATGGAGCCACCAGACTAGAGACAATGTTGCTTCTTAGGCATTAGCTGTTTGTACCAGGGGCTGTGACTCACTCCCCCAGGGCCATGTACGACATCAGACCAGGCACTCTCAGGTCCACTCTCCAGCGCGCACCGTCATGTCTGCATGTGCCTTACTCCTGCTCCTGCAGGCCAGGTATTGCGGTGTGTTTTTTAAGCCCACTAGAAATAGCCTGTCTTGTCGATTATGGAATATGATAACTAGGTTTTAATTCATAACTGTAAAGTTTTTTAAAAGGTGGGGGTTAATATTTTGTTTTACTAGAATAGCAGAGAAGATGTAAACAATTTTATTCTGTAGGCTTTTTACTCAATTATGTAAAAACCACAAATCAGGTACTGTATTTTAGTTAAGCATTGCTTTAATTGCAGCAAAACAGCTTTCGTGGCTGTCGAATGAAATCTGTAAATAGGAGGTGGTCAAGCCATCCTGACTGAGCAGTTTTTAACAGCAGGCTCTAAAGTATGTTGAGGAGTACAGAGAATATTCTAGAAGGTAACTGTTTACTATGACAGAGATATTGCATTCGAAAACAAAACTAAACTTAGATGTGTCATGGAGTATCAGTTATGTGGTTATCTAGTCACTAGAATTTTCCCATTTCAGGTTTTTGCATTCAGGTTTTATGTGGTTCATTAGCTCAGAAATATCTCAACTATTTATTATGAGCTCCTTTGAAATCTGATCCGAGTTTGTAAATTCATGCTTATTATTTAGCCAGTGCATAATATGACACGTTTACAGCAGACAGTCTGTTGATTAAATCTCCACACCTCTGATTTAGTATCTTTGCGCTATGAAGCTGTCTTTTGAAATGTGTACACTGACCCCCCTGTTTAATCAAATTATGTATAAAATTCTTTTTAGAAGAGATGGCTTATTAACAGGGAAAAAGCTTATTATATTACAGTTGTAAGAATAGCCTTAGGTGTTTAGATTTATTTTTATGATAGGGAAGATTCAGCCATCACTGGGGTATCTTAGAATACCAAGGACATCAGAATGAACTATCAGTTGTCATATTATTTTAACAATATGTCTTCAGAATTTTTGCTTTAACATCTAAAAAAAGGTTCATTTTCTCATTTCAAACCAATTAAATATTCTGGGTGATACAAATCACTCTGCCTGTGACCCTTTAGAGAAGTTGTTTTGTTAAAATACTGTACCTATGCTTAATCTAAATCTGCATTGACTATGTTTTAGTGTATTTATAAATGGTGAACTCAGTTTCTGAAATTAAACTTTTTATTTGCAATTTTCTAGTGCAGGTGGACACTGGCTTTTTATTTTTAGGGTAACGTTTTAGTCCTTTTTTGTGTTACTATAACAGAATACCCGAGACTGGTTAATTTATAAAGAACAGAGGTTTATTTGGCTTATGATTCTGAGACAGCACCATTTGGTGTGGGCCTCAGGCTGCTTCTACTCATGGCGGAAAACAGCAGGCAGGTGTCAGGGTCTTTTAAATAACCAGCTCTCGTAGGAACTAATAGAGTGACAACACACTCACTAGCACCGCCACCCCACCCCCCTACCCCACCTCTGCCCTGAAGAGCATTAATCCATTCATGAGGGATCCACCTCCATGACCCAAACAGCTCCTAACACTGCCACATTGGGGATCGGATTTCCACATGTGTTCTGGGAGGACAACACATCCAAACTCTGTCAGACAATAAAGCAGGCATACCCTTTGCAGGCCAGTATATAGAAATCGTGCCCATGGCATCTGAAATTTCACCTTAATCCCAGATGGGACACTGGGGAAGTGCAGGTGCCAGTTTTATAACAGCATTTCTGCTGCTGGTAATGATGATGATTTCCTGGGTCTTGTGTTTAGAGTGTGGTGCCCGTGCCCTGCTGTAGCCTCTGTGCACACCTTTCCCTGTGCCCTTCCACCTGGTGACTGTGCACTCGCTCCCTTGAGATGAACCTGTTTCCTCAGTGCCTTGTTCTTTCAAAATTTACCTCGGTATTTTGGTCCTCTGAAATTTTTAAATTCATTTGCCAAGTTCCCTGACAGTATTTTGATTGGAATTATATTGAATTTATAGCTCAATTTGGGGCAGTTTTATTGTGAGTATATGGATGGATAAATAATATGTTGTCTAGTTTTGTTTAATACTGACCTCCACAAAAGTGGCCCCTAGCTTCTGCTCCCGGTATGGGCAGCTGGGTCGTTAGGACCAGCCCTCCAGAGAAGGCAGCGTGAAAGTGTCAAAAGCTGACAAGGCAGTGAGGAATTCCAGACAGGACGGATTGCCAGGTAGGTGAGCACTGCTGCCAGGGCCACCTTATCTTTATTCTTTCAGTTTTAAAAGGTGGTTGTGTTTAAGCTATTTTAATGGAAATTCCTATATGCAGCTAGTTTTAATAAAATATGTTGGAATCAAACTAGTTTTTAAAAATAATTTTCTCTTAAAACAATCTCCATCTTGCAGGAACATTGCAAGTACAATACAAAGAACTCCTTTTCCCTAGAACCATTACAGGGCAAGTTGCCTACCTGGTACCCTTGGCCCCCAAACCTCTCCCGACTGGAACATTCTCCTTTACAACCACAACTTGCCATCAAACCAGGAAATTCACCTTATGTCATGTCCACAGACACTGGGATAAAGTTAGGAGTGCAAGAGGATTTCAGGGAGGAAGCTTGGAGGGGAATGGAGAGACTGGGCACCAGACAGCCATGAGGGACAGAAACACCCAGGCCCCAGGTCACATCATTGGCCTCAGCGCCAAGGCTGCGACTGATCTTGAAGGTGCTGCAGCTAGACACTGTTGGGCACTTCTCCCAGTGGATCCCCAAGGTGGGCATGTCCTGATAGCCCAGGCATGTATCCACAGAGTGTGAGACAATAGACTGTCCTGACAGAGCTTCCAGCACAAGGTCTGGTCCTGAAGCTTGTGTTGCATTTAGTGGATATGTGTCTCTGGTTTCCTTCAATTTGGAACATTCCTCAGTGTTCCCCTGGCTTCTGGCACTCATGACGAGAACAGCCCAGTAGTTTTGTGGAGTGTCCCTTAAGTGGACTTGTCTAGTGTTTCCTCACCATTGAATCTGAGTTGTGCATCTTTGGCACAACTCACAGAAGTTATGCTGCATTATCTTCACTGTGTCCTGCCAGGTGGCATGTGAGGGTCACCTTAAGCCATAAGTTCTGAGTTCACTTGCTTAAGCCAGCATCTATAAGGCTTCTCATTGTGAAGTTACTTATTTTCCCTTTGTAAAAGGAAAAATATTTTGGGTGAACTCTTTGAGATGACGTGAACATCCTGTTTTTCATAAAATTTTATATTTATTATTTATATCAGTACAGATTTATGGTTTCCTATCTTTTATGCCATCATCTGTTACTATCATTTTTTTGCTCAAATTTTCCAAGAATTGGCTGGTGGGTGCCCTCAGCCTGCCCTTTGTTTCCTTTTGACAAGGTCCCATCATTTTTTGAATCCTTTCTTTCCTAGAGGAAAATATCCTCCATGCTCATCTGCCTTCCCTGCCTTTGCCTTGGGATCAGGCATTTCTCCAAGAAGCTCTCATTCCTTTTATTGGAGAGTGGTATTTACGAACTAACATCTGGGTGCTGGGTGTACTTGATACCAGGGTGTTGCTGTTCATTGGGACTCTCAGGGCATGCATACATGTATATTTATATTTATTTCTATATCTAGATATACTAACAAATGATTTCACATTGATACCTCCAACTCTGATCTAACACTACAGGGCTCATTTTAGTTTTCTCCCTTTTCCATATTTATAACTTCCTTCTCAAACTGTCTCATTATCCTTAATATAGTTATTTGAAAGGTGCCCTTGTCTACTGGAGGAGGGGATGCCCTCTTACCCCTTCCACACCAGATGCCCTCTTATCCCACTTGGATTCTAAACCCCATGCCAGGCAGTTGCACCCCACTCTTCTCCCGGCCCATGAAAACACTCCTTACTTTGCCTGGCTTCTAATCCCAGGTGCTAGGCAGCCCTCCTGACTAATGTCCTTCCCAGACCACTTCGCCTGTCGCATCCCTTGCTGGCTACAATGGCTTCCCCCACTCCTCTGGCATCTTCCCTTGCTGGGCCCTCCCTGATGGTTTCTGGACTGAATTTGGGGGGGGGGGAAGGACAGGGGAAGAGCTTCAGACTTCATTCTTTGTAGGGGCATTTGCCCATGACCCCTTAACCACGGGATTAAATGCATCACCTTTGGGCACCATGGGACATTGCCATCATGCACTCTTGATGCAGTATGAAGTGCAGAGGTCCATATTTGAGATGTTCTTGGCAAAAAAGACTTAACCTGAATTTATCCAAGCCTTTAGACCTAATTTGTAGTTTACAAGAAATATAAGGAACAGAGGATTAAATTAAATAACAGTAAGAGGAAATAGACAAGTCTATAACAAACATTCTACAAGGCACTTGGGATAGTTAATGTCACAGAAGTAAGTCTCTACTTATCAATAATTACTTTAAATGTAAATGTCTTAAACTCTAATCAAAAGACAGCGATTAGGCCTGGCTCATTAGCTCACTCAGTAGAGCATGGTGCTGGTAACACCAAGGTCAAGGGTTTGGATTCCTATACTGGCCAACTGCTAAAAAAAATAAAAATTAAAATTAAAAAAAAGATTGACAGAGACAAAGAAAGATGTTTATTAGTAAAAGGCTCAATACAGCAAGAAGATATAACATTTATAAACATTATGCATCTAATAACAGATGTTCTAAATATGATTATATGAAGCTAAAATTGACCCAATTGGAGAGAAAAATTGACAGATCTACAATAATAGTTGGAGACTGCAATACCCTACTCTCAATAATGGATACAACAGTCAGACAGAAGATAAGTGAAGAAACAGAGATTTGAACAGCACAGTAAACTAACTAGATCTAACAGACATATGCAGAACACTACCCAAGAACAGAATACACATTCTTCTCAAGTGCACATGGGACATTTTCCAGGATAGACTACAAGCTAGGTCATAAATTAAGTCTCAGTAGAGTTAAAAAGATATCACACAGATTATTTTCTCCAACCACAATGGGATGAAGTTAGAAATCAATAACAGAAGGAAAGCTGGAAAATTCACAAATTTGTAGAAATTAAGACAACCAACCAATGGATCAAAGAAGAATCACAAAGGAAATTAGAAAATATTTAGAGATGAATGAAAATAAAAACACAAGATGCCAAAACATGGGACACAATAAAGCAGTGGTAAGAGGAAATTTATAGCTGCAAACACATTGAAAAACAAGATCTCAAATCAACAACCCAACTTTACAATTTTAGAAACTAGAAAAAGAATAAACCTAAAGCTAGCAAAAGGGAGAAATAATAAAGATTAGAGTGAAATAAATGAAATAGAGAATGGAAAAAATAATGGAGAAAATTGACAGAACCAAAAGCTGATTCTTTGAAAAGATTGGCAAAATTGACAAACCTTTAGCTAGATGGACTAAGAAAAAAGGCTCAACTTACTAAAATAATAAAGTGGGGGCATTACCACCAATTCTGCAGAAATAAAAAGGATTGTAAGAGAGTACTATGAGCAATTGTATGCCAACAAATTGGATAGCCTAGTTGAAATGGACAAGTTCCTAGAAACAAAACCTGCTAAGCCTAGCCCATGAAGAAACAGAAATCTGGATAAAGCTGCAGCTAGTAAAGAGACTGAATCAGTAATCAAAAATCTCCTAACATCAATCCTTCTCAAATTTTTCAAAACAACTGAAGAGGAGGGAACACTCCTTTAATCTATGAGGCTCAGCATTCCCTGATTCCAAAGCCAAACAAAATCACTACAGAAAACTACAGGCCCATATCCCTTGTGGACATTGATGCAAAAATCCTCAATAGAACTCTAGCAAACCAAATTCAGCAGCATATTAAAAGGATTACACACCATGACCAACTGGGATTTATTCCTGGAATGCAGGCATGGTTCCACTATGAAAATTGATCAACATAATACACCACCTTAACAGAATGAAGGAAAGAAACCACGTGATCATCTAAATGATGCAGAAAAATATTTGACAGAATTCAAAGCCCTTTCATGATAAAAAAAAACACTCAACAAACTAAGAATAGAAGGGAACTACCTCAATACAATAAAAGCCATACATGGAAAACCCACAATGAACATCATACTCAGTGGTGAAAGACTGAAAGCTTTTCCTTTAAGATCAAGAACAAGGCAAGGATGCCCACTTTTGCTGCTTCCACTCAACATAGTACTGGAAGTCCTAGCCAGAGCAATTTTGCAAGAAAAAGACATAAAAGGCATCCAAATCGGAAAGGGAGAAGTAAAATGATTTCTTTTCTTTTTTTTTTTTTTTAGGATCTGAACCCATGGCCTTGGTGTTATCAGCACCGCACTCTCCCGAGTGAGCCACAGGCCGACCCGTAAAATGATTTCTGTTCACAGATTATATACTTATATGTAGAAAACCCTTAAGATTTTATACACCCCCCCACACACAAACTGTTAGAACTAATAAATGAATTCAGCAAAGTAGTAGGATACAAAGTCAACAAGCAAAAAATCAATTGCATTTCTGTAAATTAACAATGAACAATCCAAAGATGACATTAAGAAAACAATTTCATTTACAACAGTATTGAAAAGAATAAAATACTTGGGAGTCCCCTTAACCAAGGAGGTGCAAGACATGTACAATGAAAACTACAAACATTACTGAAAGAAACTAAAGAAAACATAAAGAAATGGAAAGACATCCCATGTTCATGGATTAGAAGATTTAATATGGTTAAGATATCAATACCACCCAAAGTGATCTATAGATCTGATGCAATGCCTATCAAAATCCCAATGGTGTTTTTTGCAGAAATAAAAAATTGCGTCCTGGGCCGGCCCGGTGGCGCACTGGATAGTGCGCCGCTTGGGAAGCGCGGCGGCGCTCCCGCC
>NW_007726565.1:545178-548154 GCF_000696425.1 Galeopterus variegatus | reverse complement strand
CGGAAAAAAAACAAAAAAAAAAAAAAAAAAAAAAAAAAAAAATTGCGTCCTAAAAGTCACATGGAACCTCGAGGGACCTCAAATAGCCAAAATAATCCTGAAAAAGAAAAAGCTGGAGGATCCCACCTCCTGATTTCAAAACTTACTACAAAGTAAGAGTAATCAAAACTGTGGTATGGGCATCAAGATGGACATATAGACCAATGAAATGGAATAGAGATTCCAGAAATAAACCCTCACATATATGGTCAAATAATTTTTGACAAGGGTGCCAAGACCGTTCAATGGGGAAAAAGAGTCTTTTCAAGAAATGGTGCTGGGAAAACTGAATATCCACGTGCAGAAAAATGAAGTAGGACCCTTACCTTATATCATATACAAAAATTAATTCGAAATAGATCCATGACCTGAAGGTAACCTGAAACTATAAAACTCTTAGGAAAAAACAGGGCAAACACTTCATGATATTGGATTTGGCAGTGGTTCCATTGATAGGACTCTGAAGACACAGGCAACAAAATAAAAAATAGGCAAATTGGACTTCATGAAAAACAACTTTTTTTAAATTTTGTGCATCAAAAGACACTATCAACAGAGTAAAAAGGCATCCCACAGAATGGGAGGAAATATTTGCAAATTGTATATCTGATAATGGATTGATACCTAAAATATACAGAGAACACCTAAATTTCAGTAACAAAAAAAAAAAGAAAGAAAGAAAACAAGCAACCCGATTCAAAAATGGGCCAAGGACTTGAATGGACATTTCTCCAAAGAAGATGGGCGATGAGCGATAAGCACACGAAGAGCTGCTCAGCATCACCCAATCATTACTGAAATGCAAGTCAAAACTACAGTGAGATCCCACCTCATACCCATTAGAATGGGTTCTATCAAAAAACAAAAACAGAATAAGATGGTGGGATGTGGAGAAACTGGAACCCTGGTGCCCTGATGGTGGTCATGTAAAGGGGTGCAGCCTCTGTGAGATCAGCATGGCAGTTCCTCAAAAAATTAAAGGTAGAATTGGCATATGATCCAGCCGGTCTACTCTTGGATATATACTCAAAAAGATTGAAAGCAGCATCTCAAACAGATATCTGAACACCGATTTTCATAGCAGCATTATTCACAACAGCGAAAATGTGGAAGCAACCCAAGTGCCGTTGATAGATGAATGCATAAGCAAATTGTGTTCTGTACATGCAGAGGAATATTATTTAGCCTTAAAGGAAGGAAATTCTGACACACACTACAACATGGGTGAGCCATGAGGACCTTATGCAAAGTGAAATAAGCCCTTCACAAAAAGACAAACACAGCACGATTACACTTCTGTGAGGTACTTAGAGCAGTCAAAATCCCAGAGACAGAAAGTGGTTCTGTCAGGGACTGGGTGGCGCCAGGGTGCAGGGGAAGACGGAAGTGGGAGTTGTTGTTCAGTGGGTTTAGAGTTTCAGTTTTGCAGGATGAAAAGAGTTCTGGAGGTGGGCAGGGATGATGTTTGCACAACAATATGGATATATATGTAATAACACTGAACTATACACTTAAAAATGGCTAAGATAGTAAACATTATGTGTATTTTACAACAATAAAAAAATTGTCAAAAGTGTTAATGTCACAGGGCTGGCCCATGGCTCACTTGGGAGAGCGTGGTGCTGACAACACCAAGTCAAGGGTTAAGATCCCCTTACCAGTCATCTTTTTTGAAAAAAAAAAAAGTGTTAATGTCACAGGGCTGGCCCATGGCTCACTTGGGAGAGCGTGGTGCTGACAACACCAAGTCAAGGGTTAAGATCCCCTTACCAGTCATCTTTTTTGAAAAAAAAAAAAGTGTTTATGTCACAATTCTACCAAATATTTAAGGAGGAAGTAATACCAATTCTACAGTCTCTTCCAGAAAACTGAAAAGGAGGAAATACTTCCCAATTTATTCTATGGGGCCAACATTATCCTGATACGAAACTTGACAAAAACATTGCAACAAAACAAAACTCAGGCCAGTGTGCCTTATGAAGACATGTGCAATAATTCTAAACAGAAATTTAGCAAATTGAACCAACAATATGTAAGAGATATACATCATGGCCTGGTTTATCCCAGGGATACAGGGTTGATTTAACACTTGAAAATCAATTAGTGTAATTCACCAGATTAACGAACTTCAAAAAGGAAAACGGTCCTGTCATAGATGCAGAAAAAGCACTTGACAAAATCCAGCATTCATTACTGATAAAAACCCTCATCAAGCTGAGAATAATAGAAAGGAACTTCCTCAATCTGATAAAGGACATCTACAAAAATCCTACAGCTAACATCACACCCATGGTGAAGCACAGGAAGCTTTCCTTCTAAGATCAGGAACAAGAAAAGGATGTCTACTCCCGCTGCCTCTCTTCAATATTGTACTGCAAGTTCTAGCCAGTATGACCAGGAAAGGAAAGACAACCAGACTGGAAAGGAAGACGTGAAGTGTCTTCACACATGGCAAGACCATCTAGACAGAAAGCCCTGTGAAACCTATAAAAGAGCTACTAGAACTAAAAGTGAGTTTAGCAAAACTAAAAAGAAAGACCAAGGTTGCAGTATACAAGACCAATGTATAGAAATCAATTTATATCAATCAGTCAGTATATAGAAATCCATTGTATTTCTACACACTGGCAACAAAAAACCAGAAATTGATAATATTTTGAAATACCATTTACAGTGTATCAAAAATATGAAATATTTATGGTAAATTTGACAAAAGGTATGTAAGATCTGTACACTAAAAACTACAAAACGTTCCTGAGGGAAATTTTAAAAGACCCAGGTAAATGGAGAGAAATACCATGTCCATGGATTGGAAGACTCAGTATTGTTAAAATACTGATTCTTCTAAAATTGACCAACAAATCAATGCCACCACAAGTGATTGATAGCTGGCTCTAGGAGTTACAGGGAAATGCAAAGGACATATGCGTGGGAAAG